>NC_041221.1:64814726-64866144 GCF_002837175.3 Physeter macrocephalus
TCCCACTACTGGGCATATACCCTGAGAAAACCATAATTCAAAAAGAGTCATGTACCAAAATGTTCATTGCAGCTCTGTTTACAATAGCCAGGATATGGAAGCAATCTAAGTGTCTATCAACAGATGAATGGATAAAGTAGATGTGGCACATGTATACAATGGAATATTACTCAGCCATAAAAAGAAACGAAGTTGAGTTATTTGTAGTGAGGTGGATGGATCTAGAGTCTGTCATACAGAGTGAAGTAAGTCAGAAAGAGAAAAACAAATACTGTATGCTAACACATACATACGGAATCCAAAAAGATAAAAGAAAAAATGGTCAGGAAGAACCTAGGGGCAAGATGGGAATAAAGACACAGACCTACTAGAGAATGGCCTTGAGGGTACAGGGAGGGGGAAGGGTAAGCTGGGACAAAGTGAGAGAGTGGCATGAAGCAGCTGCATAGCACAGGGAGATCAGCTAGGTGCTTTGTGACCACGTAGAGGGGTGGGATAGGGAGGGTGGGAGGGAGGGAGATGCAAGAGAGAAGAGATATGGAGACATATGTATATGTGTAACTGATTCACTTTGTTATAAAGCAGAAACTAACACACCATTGTAAAACAATTATACCCCAATAACAATGTTAAATAAATAAATAAAATATATTAAGAAACACATATAAGAACAGTATTTTTTAAAAAATAATAAATAAGTTACAAGGATGTAATGCACATCACATCACACATTGAGGGAATATACTCAATGTTTTATAAGAACTTTATTAGAATACATAATCTATAAAAATCTCAAATCACTGTATTATACACCTGAAACTAATATAATATTTTCAATCACCCATACTTTAACTTAAAAAAGTAAAAAATAGTAAAGAATAAGTAGTAAAGTATACATTAATTTCAAAAATGGATAATATACATCTGTATGTTGACACCAAAAGATATCTGGAAATATTAAGTGAAAAATCAGTTTATGAAACAGTATGCACATCTTATTTATAATTATAAATATGCATTTGTAAATGAGATATATTCATATTATAAATGTATGTGTATTAAAGGGGAAAGTGTATAATTATATACTCCAGACTTTTAAACAGTGAATATGAAATTGTAAGTGATTTACACTTTGACTTCATAGATTTTTATTTAAATTTCAGTGTTTGTTTCAAGATTTATTATTATAGAAAAAATGATTTTGAGGGGAAAAAATAACTTTCAAAAAGAGCTAAAGAAAGATCTGTTTACTCATTTGCTACTTTACTATTTCAAGTTTCCTGTTTCTTAGTAAACGCAAAGGGCAGGCTGATTAAATGAGAAGGATATGGCAATAGCAGGCAGTTACCAGTTAGCTTATATTCGCTAGTTTATCATTTCTCTCTTCGTTCTAGAATTTAAGCCTCATGAGAGCAGGAACTGCCTCGTGCCCCCTGCTGTATCTCGTGGATCTATAACAGTGCCTGGCTCAGAGTAGGAGCTCAGTCATATCAAATGCGTATGTAAATGAAAGTGAAAGAGAGGTACCAGCTGAGGTCTGTTGGTGAGTGCCTTAGGAAGCCCCTTGCCTCTCTGCCCTTGATTTCCTTTTGCCTTTGTTCTTATTTCTCAGTGACCATTTGGCTGCCCTCCCCCCAGTTCCCATAAGTATTGTCACCCCACCTTGTTTCTTCATTTTCCTGTCTCCATTAGGCTGGGACATTCCTGAGCCTTTCTTTTTCTCCTGGCACCAAACCTAAAGGAAGCCTGGCTCCTCGGCTACCACTGATGCCCAGTTGAATTTACACCTGCTTGCTCACCTGATTGCCTGACCTTTAGAACTCACTCTACAATCCTAATTAATATTCTAGCCTTTTCATTTCTCTCTTAGGAGAAAAAATATTTCTGTGGTTCCTTCCTTTTATCGTCTCTCCTTCCCACCATGTCATTTCGGTTGGTTTCATCAGCCGCTACTCTTCTGGGAATTCCACTCTCCTCCCGGTATAATTGCTGCAGACAGCCCCGATTGCCTGTCGGTGCTACTCACATTGCCTGAAGTGGGTGTTGTTGTTATTGCTGGTGTCGTGGCAGTTGTTTATCTGACTGCTGCATTTCTAGTTGGCCATGTGGTCACCTTCTCCCACTCTCTACCACTACCTACCCTTTCCCAAGCCTATCCTCTTATTTCTACCTTCTCCAGTCCCACAATAGGAAGGACGATGCTTGGACACTCTGGAGGTGTGCAGACTGGAGAGCTCCATTTGAACTGGGGGTCACTTACCCATATGCCTCCCTACAGTACCCTTGCCTCTTTGGGGAAACAGTACCAGGTGTCCCTCTGAGATGTCAGCAGCCTGTTTTCAAGTCTCAAGTCAGTCGTACTCACTAGGGATGAGGTACTGTGATTCTACCACATTGTATTTTTTATTGCAAATATGCTACACTGTGGTTAAATTGCTTAATATATATACTAGGCAGGGAATATAACCATCATTATAAAACCATTTCTCTGAGGGAAAAAAAGTGTTTTAAGTCCAAAATAATTGGTTTATTTTTCAACTTTCTCACTTTAACGCCTTCCTAAGTTAGGAACTTTGTATTTGAGTGGGGATATATTTTAAGTCAAATACTTACTGGTTGACAGGTAAAAGGTACACGAAGAAAAACAGAGAAATAATTTTTTCTCAATTTTCAAAAGATCAAACTTAGTCAACTTTACTACATTGATTTTTTCAAAAACTAGTGTAAGCTCGCAGGAGTATAAATAAATTTGTACCTGTCTTTTTTCAGTTTTCAAGTTACTAAGACTTTTCCAGCATATGAAGAGAAGGGCTTTAAGTCACTTAGAATCAGAATTTGTTTTATTAATGGAATATGATTTATCATTGATTACTAGCTATTAAAGTTTAGATTTGGACTTATAACTAGGTATTGAAGTTTAGATTTGGACTTATAACACAATTGCAAAATACAAATTTAATCTGATCTTTCAGCAGTTAGTAAAGTGCATATGCAGAGCCAAATTCATTAATTCAACAAATATATATTGAACACCTACTATGTGCTAGACATTCTAGGCACTGAGTAATGGGGGGAAGAAGGAGGAGAGGAGGGAGGTAGAAAGGGCAGTCAAAAACCCATTCTCTTTGAGATAGCAGAATATATATATATGCACTTACCCTGTGCCTTAGCAATCCAACTTCTAGAAATCTACTCAGAATTATCTGGTAAAAATCCATGATTTGGCACAATTCACTATCTGTAAAAGAAATAGTGAATATGACATAGTGAGAGTCTAAAAAAAAACCCAAATGTCTATCTGTTAATAAGCCATGGTATGGCTATACAGTGTAGGCTGTTTGCCCACCACACTCCCTGTACCTGAAGCAAGTCCTTTCTTGAAGGGGGAGCTAATCAGAGTATCTCCATGTCTGTCATGGGCAAGTTTGGGATTTGTTCTAAGGATCCGTTAAAGAATTGTTAGTGGGAAGTGGCATGAAAGGTCAGGGGTTGCTACGTGGACTTTAGATCATAGAGGACCAAGGAGACCTATTAGGAAGCGATTGTAATCTAGGCAAGAAATGTTGTTGGCAATGAAGATGGAGAGAACCACACAATTCAAGATACATTTTTGAGGAAGAATTAATAGGATTTAGTGCTAGGTGGATGTAGGTGGTAAAGGAAAGTAGGAATAGTTTTAGTAAATATAGTTGTGTAAGGGAGGCTGATTTAGCTACTGCTGGCAGAAGTGCTGCTTCCCACCATGAGGACATCCCAGTAGCCTCTTCCTCTTCCCCAGATCCTGCCCAGGTTTGCCTTTGATATGTCAAAGAGTCTACTTTAAGAGTATGGTAGTTAACTTTCAGAGCTGCTCGTTAGCTGGATGGCCCCTCTCTGTGTATGTGCAGTGGGACGTCACCTTGGAGCTTGTCTGGATCTCAGCGTGTGAAGAATGGGAATAGGGTGAGGCCTGACTGCAACAAGGCACAGCTGCCAGGTGTCAGGGGAACAATGCAGTGAGGCAGACTCTACTGAGCCCAGCTGTATGCTGAGCACTGCGGGGGGCCTACTGAGAACTGTGCAAAGCAGTATGAGTAGAGGAAAGAACGCTGTGGAGACAGAAGCTTCCATTTCAAGTCTAGGCTAATTGTGTGACCCTGAGCTAGTCCTCTGAGCCTCATTGGTCTTGGATATATTTAATTTAAAATGTCCATTAGGCATCCAAGTGGAGACTCTTCAATTAGATAGTTGGCTATATGATTCTGGAGCTTGGAGAGTGGTCAGGCCTGAAAGTATAAGTTTGAAATTCTTCAGCATATATAGAAATAATTACCTAGGGAGAAAGTACAGGCAAAGAAGAGGGCCTAGAATTGAGTCCTGAAGCGCTTCAGTAATTGGAGGTTTGGCTAAGAAGAAGGAGCTAACAGTTCGATACAGAATACTTGGATATTTTATAGACATCTCAAATTCAGTATGTCTAAGATGGAACTCCTCTTTTTCTCTGTTTCCTACTATGGTTAATGGCATTATCCATCATTGTTCATCAGAAACTTGGGGAATGTTCTGGTCTCCTTCACTTCCACATACTTGGTGACCAAGACCTTTCTCCTTCTGAATGTCTCAACAGTCTATCTTTTTCTCTCCATCCCACTACCATTGCCTTAGTTCCTGCCCTAATGATTTCTCACTTGCATTTCTTCAGTAGCACCCAAACTGATTTCTCTAGTCCAGTCTTGCCTCCCTCCAATTCAGTTTCTACAGTTGCCAGAGTCATTTTTTTAATGCTAAGTCTCTTGCTCTGGTTGCCAGATTTTACAAATAAAAATACAGGGCACCTAGTTAAATTTAAATTTCAAACAATAATTATAAGTGTGAGTATGTCCCATGCAATATTTAGAACATACTTATACTAAAGAATTTTTTGTTTATCTGAAATTCAAATTAACTGATCGTTCTACTCTTCTATCTGGAAATCCTAGTCTTGCTTCGAAGTCAGAATATTTCAGGATAAAATCTAAATGTCCGGGCTTCCCTGGTTGCGCAGTGGTTGAGAATCCACCTGCCGATGCAGGGGACACGGGTTCGTGCCCCGGTCCGGGAAGATCCCACATGCCGCGGAGCGGCTGGGCCCGTGAGCCATGGCCACTGAGCCTGTGCGTCCGGAGCCTGTGCTCCGCAATGGGAGAGGCCACAACAGTGAGAGGCCGGCATACCACAAAAAAAAAAAAAAAAAAAAAAAATCTAAATGTCCTAACATTGCATTATGAGATTCAGTGTGTTCTGACCTCTTCATGCCGTATGAACTGCTACAGTATCCTGAATTTGCTGTGCTGCTTTACTCCTTCATACCTCTGAGCATGCATTTACCTCTTCCCAGAATGCCCCCTCTTCTCAGTTTTCTGGTTAATTCCTGTTGTTAAGACTCAGGCATCATCTTCTCTAGGAAGTCATTTCTAACCCCCTACTCCCCACCCTGTGGATAATAATAGGAACACCAACTTTTCTTCTGCAGTCTCGTAACATTCTTTACTTGATATTATCACAGAACTTATCATATTGTAAATTTAATTAATTTTTTACCCGTCTCTCTTTCCTAATTGTGAGTTCCTTAAGAACAGGGTAAAAATGGTTTCTTTTAACTCTTTATCCTTGGCACACAGTGGGCTCTCAATGTGTGAATGAACCAATGAATGAGTGAATGAGAAAATAGGAAAGAACCCATAAGCATTAGCCTGGTACTTGGCCATTAGTGCTAACTCAGCTCTTCCCTACCTTGATCCTCCAAAAGTCACCTCCTTTGCCTGTCCTCCTCTCTACCCACAAGGAAGCTTCATAAGAGTCAGAGCCAGGTTTTATCCTCTGTATCCCCAGGGCCTTGAACTGTAGGTGCTCAGTATATATTTATTGAATGAAAAATGCATGAATGAATGAGTATATCTTTCAGGGCTCCAGGTCCTGTTGTCCCTTTCATCGGGGGACAGTATCCCTGCATTAGGTCCTGGGGAGGGAAACCTCCGGCCATGACATTTTTGAATCTCTAGGGCAGATTCTGTATAGCGGGAGCTTCAGCTTCTCTAACTCTGTGTCTCACCTTCTTGCCCAACTCCTCTACTTCCCTTTCTCAACCTAGGAGAGAAGAACTCTTTTTCTCCCTACAGCAGCTGGCACATAACAGATCAATAAATGTTAGCAGTCATTCACAGATGGTACCTTCTTTTTCCTCCAGGGCTCCAGCCGCTCTGCCATTTCTTTCCCACTCTCAAAGTCCATACCCGGAAAGCCATGGGGACCTGACATTGCCTTCTCTGCCAGGGATTATGGTCTTGCCCCTTCTCACACAAGGGAGCAAGGTTTTCTTTGTCTCCCACCAGGGCAGTTCAGTTAAATAGGACGAATATTAAATGACTCTAATTATTTTTTTATTAATGTTTAACTGCTAAATTCCTTTTTCAATTAAATGATGGTGTCTTTATGCTCAAAGGTCTTTTTTTTAATATATATATATATGGAAGTTCATTTGTTTTATTAAGGGAAATACCACCTGCAAACTATTAATGACTTGAGCTCTGTGATTAGTTCATTTTAGTGACATTTTGAAATTTAATAATTAATCTGGCTCAAGTTCAAAGAAAGAAAACTCAGTGCCAGAAATTCCTAGCCAGCAAGGAATATAAACAAACCTTAACAATTGTTCCCTCAAATAACAGTAACCATTGAGATCAACTTCTTGCAATTAGAAGTGTTTTGAAAAAATGAAGGAGAAAAGTTCAAGAAAGCATGTCAAAACAACAAAACTCAGTCTACATTTTCATTATTGTGATTGATCAAAGTCTGTTTGCAGCAGACTTGAATGTGAATAAATTAAAGGTGACATTGACTTGGCAGAGGCACACTAGTGATTGGCAAGAACACATAACAGGAGCAGCTTCTGTAAGCAGAACTTGCTTGGTTGTTGTTTCATTCTAATAGATTTCTTAGCAACCCAGTGCTATCATACTAACCTACGCTCTGTCATTTATTTACCATTTTGGCTTCTACTCCCATCCGGGCAAGATTAAATTCATTTTTGATTACTAATCTAGCAGGCATCGCCTCTGGTCTGAGCACAGAGTACCTTTTGGTGATCTCATAACATTTTGGTGACCTCATAACCTCCCCTCTTTTTTTCTCTTCTCTCTTTCATACATTGAAAAAGGGTGATATAATAACTTACTATTTCATCCTGGCAGTTCAACTTGTAGAACTAGAAAATGTAGTTTAATTAAACAATTTGGCAATATTTTCAAGCTTAGGCATTGCTACTGCTATTGTTAGGTCTAAATTGTTTCTTGGTGTGTTATAAAGTTGACACTGTAAAAAGAATATTCATCTTAGAACATTTTGAAACAGTTACAAATCAAATTCCCATTATAATCATGTTGATTGCTGGGTGGAGTATGTGGCATATACTGGGAGGCTACTTTCTGGAGGAGACCATGTTACAGTAACCATATGTCTCTAAGGTTTGAGGACCTGTACCATACTTTATGTCAAGTCTTCACTTAAATCTATTTACTCAATCTTTTTGTATTCTTCAAAAATATTTTTAAATAGACTCAAAAGCAGTGTAGTCATACTTTAAAATTTTTAATGTTGATTAAAATAAAAATTATTCATTAGTATGTATAGTTTAAATTATGAAAAGAAAATGGGGCTGTCAAAGTCAAATATATTTATATTGTGTATATCACATGGTCTAGTGAGAGGTGAAAATGTATGGGTAGGGGAGAATGTATTTAGTAATTTAAATATTTTAGAAAGTTGATCTGTTTCTAAGACCAAAACTTTCATTGTATTTTTATCTTATGTGTACTTTGAAAAGTATATATCTACATCCAGTAGTTATTAAAGATATATTTACACTAAGCTTTTGCCACAAATGTATTGCTAATTTATAATTTTAAATAAAACTTCAAAAAAATTTAGGTTCCTGTTTTTTGTATGTAATATAACTGGATCATTATGAAATGGCCATGGTTTTGTTCCCGTAGAAAGCTAAAAAAGAATTTAGTGACATGGGCAATTTTTTCAATATCCATTAAGACTGACTCTCAAGTCTTTACTTGCTTTTGAATATGGTAACTTTCTAACAATGAAGCACTGTTGAATTTACTTTAAACTGTATTTAGATTTTTTATCTTGGGATTTCTTTTGTACTTAAGTTTGAACGTAGTTATATATGGTATACATGGAATTCACAAGTACTTGAAACCAAATCGAGACCATTTATAAATACCAAACTCCAGAGGAGTGTGGAGCCAGACTCTCAAAGAAGAAATGGGTTGTTATGTATAACTGTATTCTGCCTGCCATTTTTCCCAGTTGGGTTCATAGCACTTTTAGAACAAACTTTATAATTCCCCAATAAAGAACTGACCATTAGCTCTATTCCATTTCCAGGTCTATCTGTATAAAAATTATAAAATAATTTTGAAGTCTATTGTGGAATTTTATCTTTAACATGAATATCACACCATCATATATATGTACATAGAGTGTATTACTGAAATATTCCTTGACAGAAGAATTTTCGCTTTATTAGGCTGAGACTCTAAAGAGAGAAACAGGGTTAGGGGATTGAGCTCCTGAATTATGTCATGAAAACCATTTTTCTTTTTTATTTATACATACATTTGGCACATACAAATAAGCACACTAAATTTAAAAATACTAGTCATACTTTACATAAATTATTAATGATGGGTAATTTAAAATTTGTATTTATCTGCCCTTGTCCACAAGGTATATGTGTAATAATAGATATTCCTAAATGCTGTTGTATGTATGCTTAGATCTATATCCAAATACTCAATTCCGTTTAATAGCGTAGACTCAGAATTGTTCACTCCTTCACCTCTTGTCCAAGTGTGGCCCCAGAGATGCAGAATGACTTGGATACCTGAGACAGAAAAATCTTTGGGAAACTGTTTTAACTCACTCAGATATTTCTCAGTCCTTTTCTTTCTCCAGTACTCAGTGAGTAATTAAATTTTCTTCCAGTCAAGATGACTTCATCGGAGAGCAATTGTGGACAGCTCTCTCTCTCTTCTCTCAGATGCTAGAGTACGGTTCCAAGGTTCAGGTTTGCATTGCCTCAGTGTCCTTTATCTCTCCCAAGGTATCATCGCAGAGACCTCTAGTCCTATTCTGCCATTTGTTTCACCTCTTTTTTATAGTCCAAGTATTCAGATCTGTTATAGTACCTCCCGCAGCTATAACTGTATATTAGAGCTGATTTCTTCACCATTTTGGAAAAGTCATGTGTACTAGATTTTCACCTAAGGGACTATATGATTAGAGTGGGATAATATAATTCCTAACGTCTTTGAGTCAACATGTTTGAAGACTGCATTTTCAAGCTTTAATTTTTGTCTGTATTTTATTAGTTTAAAAAAAAACAACTTTAAAAATGCTTTTGTAATTACCACACTTAGCAATTTACAACATGTAGTACAACAACAGGACAGCTACCAAAAGGGCTCTTAAGCAGGGCTGTTAGCAAAGAAGTGGCACTGAAAAGGACTTGAGCTGCAACCTTTTGGGGGCTTGAGTTCTCATCACTGAATTAATAAATAGTGCACAATAAATAACCATTAACTTGTCTAAACTACAAAAACAGGGTTAAGCTTGTTAAACGCATCCAGAGCTTTTTTTTAAAATCTTTTTTCAATGTAATCCTTCACAAACAATGGTAATTTATAATTTGACGTAGAAAAATATATAAATTCAAACATGTAACACAATACTTTTCACAACTGAGTTTGTCTATTTTTCCAATATTAAGGCTCTGTAAACAACTCAAGCCTAAGCTAATTTGCTCCAAATAAACACCCCTGGTGCCTGTTGAAATGAGAGAGATTGTCACAGAACAATAGTCATTCATAAACAATGTACTTGGGAAAAGTTCTGAAATATCAGATTTTGGTACAGCTTGTGCTTTGTCTATTGTCAGTATGGTTTCTTTCTCTTCTTCTCTGAGATTGGTTGAGAATGATACCCTTCAGTACTTCACTCCAGGGGACTCTTTGATGTGACCTTCTCAGAAACGAGTTAACCTCATGCATGACTTTCTGATTGTCCACTCCACCAGATTCAGCTTCAGTGGAGAAGGGCCATTGTTGACATACTGCTTCAAATCCCAGGCCAGGGAAGCCAGGACAGTGGTGCAAGACATGGAAGGTTTGGTGGGCAAAGGCTCTTTGTCAGGTGGGAGTAGGGAGGGAATGAGGCATCATCTGTCTCCCAGGTAGTACTATTAATCTGAGGGCTGCATATGGTCACAATAGTCCTCTTGCATTTCAGGCTGTACTTCTCCTCTATTTAGTGGTAACTGACATCTTTGAAAAGCTTGAGAAGTCCTTCTGGTGGGGTACAGTGATGATAACCCTCAAAATCTATAGCAGTAGTTTCAGTGCACAACGTGATGAAGCTCCTCATGGGCTCAAGGAGCTGGGAGTGGGTAGACATAAAATCAAAGGGCATTGAGTACCTAGCAGTGTCGCAAAGTCTAACATTTTTCCCTGCAATGAAGTCCTTCATTCTGATATTTTTGGCACTATTCATTCCTTTATGTAGATTCAAGTTTCCATATTGTATCATTTTTTCAACCTAAAGTATTTAATACTTCCTTTAATGTTCTTGTAATAGAGGTTTGCTTGTGACAGAAACATCTATTTTTTTTTTTTGTCTGAAAATGTCATTATGCCTTCATTTTTAAAGGATGTTTCCACTGGATATTCTAAATTGACAGTTTTTATTTTCTTTTAGTGTATTAAAGTCATTCCATTGTTTTGTACCTTGCATTGTTTCTGATTAGAACTCAATAGTATTTCCCTTTGTCTCATAAATGTCTTTCTTTTGTAGCTTATTTTAAGATTTTCTCTTTTATCATTAGTTTTTAGCAATTTGGTTTTGATATGCTTTGGTTTTGTATTTTTCCTACTTGGAGTTTTTTTAGTTTCTTGGATATGTAGATTTATATGTTTATCTATTTGATATATTTTTTAGTCATTATTTTTTCTCCTTCCTCTTTCTTCTCTTTCTGTGATTCCAGTTACATGTATGTGAGACTGCCTAATATTGCCCCACAGCTCACTGAGGCTCTGGTTCAGTTTTTAAGCTACTTTCTCTCTCTTTTGCTTCAGTTTGGATAGTTTCCATTGCCTTGTTTTCAGATTCATTTTTCTTTTCTTCTGCAGGGTCTAATCTGCTGTTAAGCATATCCATTATATTTTTTTATTTAATGTATTGTATTTTTCACCTCTAGAAGTTCCATTTGGTTCTTTTTAAATGTTTCTACTTTTCTTCTCTTTATGTTAATTTTTCTTTTAAGTCTTTGAACATATTTATAGTAGCTGTGATAAAGTCCTTATCTATTAATTTCATCATTTGTATCATGTTTCTGTTGACTGGTTTTGGATCACACTTTCCTTCTTCACTTCTTGATTGGATGATAAACATTGAAATAGTATATTGTTTACTGTCTGTGTTTTGTTGTCTTCCTTTTAAAAATGTTGAGGGTTTTGGGTTTTTTGTTTTGAGTATATTAATTTACAAGTGAATCAGCCCAAACTTTTGGAGGCTTTATTTTGAAGTTTTGTTCAGGTGAATCTAGAGCAATACTGTTCAATAGGAGTTTCTGCAGTAATGGAAATGTTTTGTATCTGTACTTTTCAGTATGGTAGCCACTAGTCACATTTGGCTACTAAACACTTGAAATGTGCCTAGTACAATTAAGGAACTAAATTTTAAAATTTAATTAATTTAAATAACAACATTTGCTAGTGGCTACTGTATTGGACAGTTCAGGTCTAGAGTTACCTCAACTCTTGGGCCAATTTATTCTTACTCCTAGGGAGTGATCTTTCTGAAGTCTTTATACTAAATGCCCTGCAGGTTTGGTGAGGCATCCCTGGCTTTTTAGAACTTGAATGTCCCCTAGTCTCATGCAAGCTGCAGCAGTTGTTCAGTTTACAGCTCCCCAGTAGTTATTCTTTAGCCAGAAATTGACCCCCAGTAGTTATTCTTTAGCCAGAAATTGACCTTCCTGGCCCTGTAGAGTCTCATCCTCCCCACATAGAGTTTAATACTCAGCTGAATACTCAAGGGTACCCCTATCCAGGTTTCTAGAACTCTGTGTGTGTGTGTGTGTGTGTGTGTGTGTGTGTGTGTTCTGGTACTGTGCCCCACAAATTTCAGCTTCCTCAGCCTTCCTAACCAACCATCTCTATCTCTTTAGCTCAGTGAGATAACCAACCTCTGCTTGGGTTCCCTGACCCTGTGTAGCATCCTCCAGCTGAGGTGATACAGGGCTTATCTCATTTGTTTCCCCGCTCTCGAGGATCACAGTACTGCACTGGCTGTTGTTTAGTATCTGAAAAGTTTCGTATTTTTGTCGTTTTCTAGTTGTTTATGGCAGAAGAACTGGTCTGGCACCAGTTACTCCACCTTGTTTTCAAGCCAGTAGATTCTGTCTTACTAACACCTCTGTTCTCAATCCAGTGGTAATGGTTGCTGCCTTTGTTGGAGACTGTAGCACATTAAATTGGAGATTTTTTCATCCTGACAAAATTATGAATTTTATTCATTCTTCATAAGGATAGCAATTGATGTAGGGATCCTGCTATTTACAAAATGTTCACAACAAATAGTTATTCAATGTATGTCACAAATTAGTGGGTTAAATTTTTAAGTACTTAAAGTATTGAGACTACATTTCTACCCTGAGATGAGAAAGAGGGACAGATATAAGTTTGGTGTGTTTATTTTTAATGGAATAGAATAAACAATCACTATTTAAAAATCCACCTGTAACCTCTTCTGTTGTACTATTACTGCTCAATAGCCAGTTCTTTCCCAGTCTTTACAACAGCCCATAGAAGAAGGCAGTACTGTAATCTCCATTTTACACGAGGAAACTGAGACACAGAGAGGTTAAGCAACATTAACAGGGTCACAGCTAGTAAATGGCAAAACTGAGATTTATATGCAGTTAGTCTTGCTTCAAAGCCCATGTTTTTAACTGCAAACTTTCAGAAGGTCTAACAATGTGAACAGCATGCATATGAGTGTTTGAGATGTAAATTTTATATATACATGGTCACTGTATTCCCATTTTCAGATAAAGAAACAGACTGAACAAAGTTAACTGACTTTCTTGGTGTCACAGATAGTAAAATGTAGATTTGGGATTGCAACTATGTGTTTGGGTCAAAGAACTATCTATGTGGATAGTCATCAGAGTTCTTTTTTTTTTTTTTTTAATGAAAAAGTGATATATTGGAAACAAAAATAGGGTTAGACATTAAGTAAGTCATGGTATAATGCAAGTGATAAAATCCATACAACTACTTTTTTTTAATGTGAAAGAATACTGACAGGGAGAAAAGTGGTATGCAAAAGGATAAATATTTGCTTTAAACATATAAACATTTATGTGAAGACCTACTTACCCTTGGTTTATCCCTAAAATGCTGAAACAAACAATGTTTTTATTGATAAACATATTGAGACTTAAGGTGATATGTTTCCAAGGAAATAATGTTAAGGGAAAAATCCTTGCTTTATAGTAATTTCTGCTAAGAAATAGGCTTTGTTACAGAATTACTTCTGTTTCTCTTTTAGTCTACAAATTCCTGTTTTTTCCACCTAACTACTTTCATTTTATCTATTCCAAATATTTACAAAACTAGATTTCCTTTCACAAATGATTTATGTTCTGTGTAATTTTTCTGGAAGCTGTTGGCAGGGGTCTGGTAACCATTAGTTAAAAAAAAAAAAGACAAATTCTTTTCTAGGAAAAACTATAGTCTCCATGTTTTTCAACTCCAAAATCTTTAATCTTCATATTAAAATAATTAACATATTCAGATTGGCTTTTTATTGGCCTAAATAGCTGTTATAAGAAAGAAGCTACTTGGCAGAGTAATGGTGAGTAAAGAGGAATTATATGAAGGCAGGAAAAAAGAAAGAACAGCTCTCTGCCCTGTTTCCTTTTATGCAGAAGGCATAGGCTTGCACCAGCTGTAAGACTGCAACAGTAGAGCTGAAATCCCTAAAGGCAATATGACTGATGATGCTCTTATACCAAGCCAAGCAAGCCTTATACCAGCTTCTCAGTAGTGTCTTGCTCCCTGTGGTGGGCTACTAGTGCAAGTTCAACCCTCCTGAACCTTTCATTCTGCTCAGGAGAAAGAGCCTCTGGGCTGACACACCAGTTCATAGAGGGTCTTGAAGAGTCTGGAGATGAAGTGAATATGAGATGGCCTCAGACTGAAAAATATTTCCACCTACTTCCATTATTTCCAGTATCATTTTGAGGGATTTCTTTTGTGACATATGGTCACCCCACCTGAGAATTCTACAGGGTATATGAAAGGCAAAGCCTGACTCTCACCCTCACTCATAGCAGCTGTCCCTAAACTCATAGTTACTGTGGTTATTAAATTACTCATAGGGAATTGATCTGTTATAGAAATTACAAGAATATTTATAAATATGCCTTCCCTCACGTTTGCTTTAGAAGAGGTTTCATTCGATGGGCCCTTCTTTGTGTCTAAAAGTCTGTAACACTACAATCTCCTCAAATCTTTTCCTGTAAGTATAGACCATTATTTTAAATGTGATTTTAAATATCAGTGTTTACCTTTTTGGAGAACTGTTATTGCTTGAAATTCATGTTAGAAACAGAAAGATTGCATCATATATTTAAATAACCAGATGTGTCATTTTTTTAAAGAAACCATTTTTTTAAATAAATTTATTTATTTTTGGCTGCATTGGATCTTCGCTGCTGTGCTCGGGCTTTCTCTAGTTGCGGCGAGCGGGGGCTACTCTTCATTGCAGTGTGCGGGCTTCTCATTGCGGTGGCTTCTCTTGTTGCGGAGCACGGGCTCTAGGCGCGCGGGCTTCAGTAGTTGTGGCACGCGGGCTCTAGAGTGCAGGCTCAATAGTTGTGGCAGGCGGGTTTAGTTGCTCTGCGGCATGTGGGATCTTCCTGGACCAGGGCTTGAACCCGTGTCCCCTGCATTGGCAGGCGGATTCTTAACCACTGCGCCACCAGGGAAGTCCCAGATGTGTCATTTTTTTTAATGTTGAAATTTAAAAATAACTTGGGAGAATTTGTTTTTGTCAGTTGTCAGATATTAGTTATGTTAATATTCATATTATAAATAACAAATATATTCTTAAAGAAAAATCAGAAAATACAGTTTGGGTCAAAGAACTATCTATGTGGATAGTCATCAGAGTTCTTTTTTTTTTTTTTTTAATGAAAAAGTGATATATTGGAAACAAAAATAGGGTTAGACATTAAGTAAGTCATGGTATAATGCAAGTGATAAAATCCATACAACTACTTTTTTTTAATGTGAAAGAATACTGACAGGGAGAAAAGTGGTATGCAAAAGGATAAATATTTGCTTTAAACATATAAACATTTATGTGAAGACCTACTTACCCTTGGTTTATCCCTAAAATGCTGAAACAAACAATGTTTTTATTGATAAACATATTGAGACTTAAGGTGATATGTTTCCAAGGAAATAATGTTAAGGGAAAAATCCTTGCTTTATAGTAATTTCTGCTAAGAAATAGGCTTTGTTACAGAATTACTTCTGTTTCTCTTTTAGTCTACAAATTCCTGTTTTTTCCACCTAACTACTTTCATTTTATCTATTCCAAATATTTACAAAACTAGATTTCCTTTCACAAATGATTTATGTTCTGTGTAATTTTTCTGGAAGCTGTTGGCAGGGGTCTGGTAACCATTAGTTAAAAAAAAAAAAGACAAATTCTTTTCTAGGAAAAACTATAGTCTCCATGTTTTTCAACTCCAAAATCTTTAATCTTCATATTAAAATAATTAACATATTCAGATTGGCTTTTTATTGGCCTAAATAGCTGTTATAAGAAAGAAGCTACTTGGCAGAGTAATGGTGAGTAAAGAGGAATTATATGAAGGCAGGAAAAAAGAAAGAACAGCTCTCTGCCCTGTTTCCTTTTATGCAGAAGGCATAGGCTTGCACCAGCTGTAAGACTGCAACAGTAGAGCTGAAATCCCTAAAGGCAATATGACTGATGATGCTCTTATACCAAGCCAAGCAAGCCTTATACCAGCTTCTCAGTAGTGTCTTGCTCCCTGTGGTGGGCTACTAGTGCAAGTTCAACCCTCCTGAACCTTTCATTCTGCTCAGGAGAAAGAGCCTCTGGGCTGACACACCAGTTCATAGAGGGTCTTGAAGAGTCTGGAGATGAAGTGAATATGAGATGGCCTCAGACTGAAAAATATTTCCACCTACTTCCATTATTTCCAGTATCATTTTGAGGGATTTCTTTTGTGACATATGGTCACCCCACCTGAGAATTCTACAGGGTATATGAAAGGCAAAGCCTGACTCTCACCCTCACTCATAGCAGCTGTCCCTAAACTCATAGTTACTGTGGTTATTAAATTACTCATAGGGAATTGATCTGTTATAGAAATTACAAGAATATTTATAAATATGCCTTCCCTCACGTTTGCTTTAGAAGAGGTTTCATTCGATGGGCCCTTCTTTGTGTCTAAAAGTCTGTAACACTACAATCTCCTCAAATCTTTTCCTGTAAGTATAGACCATTATTTTAAATGTGATTTTAAATATCAGTGTTTACCTTTTTGGAGAACTGTTATTGCTTGAAATTCATGTTAGAAACAGAAAGATTGCATCATATATTTAAATAACCAGATGTGTCATTTTTTTAAAGAAACCATTTTTTTAAATAAATTTATTTATTTTTGGCTGCATTGGATCTTCGCTGCTGTGCTCGGGCTTTCTCTAGTTGCGGCGAGCGGGGGCTACTCTTCATTGCAGTGTGCGGGCTTCTCATTGCGGTGGCTTCTCTTGTTGCGGAGCACGGGCTCTAGGCGCGCGGGCTTCAGTAGTTGTGGCACGCGGGCTCTAGAGTGCAGGCTCAATAGTTGTGGCAGGCGGGTTTAGTTGCTCTGCGGCATGTGGGATCTTCCTGGACCAGGGCTTGAACCCGTGTCCCCTGCATTGGCAGGCGGATTCTTAACCACTGCGCCACCAGGGAAGTCCCAGATGTGTCATTTTTTTTAATGTTGAAATTTAAAAATAACTTGGGAGAATTTGTTTTTGTCAGTTGTCAGATATTAGTTATGTTAATATTCATATTATAAATAACAAATATATTCTTAAAGAAAAATCAGAAAATACAGATAAGCAAAAAGAACATTTAAAAATTTCACCCAGGGGCTTCCCTGGTGGCGCAGTGGTTGCGCGTCCGCCTGCCGATGCAGGGGAACCGGGTTCGCGCCCCGGTCTGGGAGGATCCCACATGCCGCGGAGCGGCTGGGCCCGTGAGCCACGGCCGCTGGGCCTGCGCGGCCGGAGCCTGTGCTCCGCAACGGGAGAGGCCACAACAGAGGGAGGCCCGCGTACCACACACACACACACACACACAAAAATTTCACCCAGGGAATTCCCCAGCAGTCCAGTGGTTAGGACTCTGCCCTTTCAATGCCGAGGGTGCCCATTCAATCCTTGGTGGGGGAGCTAAGATCCCACAAGCTGTGAGGTGCAGACAAAAAAAAAAAAAAATTTTTTTTCACCCGTTTAGAAATAATTTAGAAGAGGAAGAAGGAATCAATAAAGGTAAAAGGTAATTACTATTTCATCTGTTTTTAAGATGCATATCTTCAAATTTTAACATCTCTGAAATCAGGATGTGTGAAGGAGTTTGCCTTTTTTAGTGGTACGTATAACAGCAACGTATCTTAAATCTGATGGTCTTGTATTCAATGAAATACAGTAATAGATTCATTGTTGTTCCAGGGTATAGATCCTTACAAATAGAATAGCAAATCTGAGTGACAAAACTGCATTGCACAAATTGCTTGCACTGATTTGAGGAAGCATTTCCAATAGCAAAGTGCCTCTCTGGAACTGGTGTCTAAGGCTTGCTGAACTGTGATTCCGTTTCTGTCCTCCTCTTCACTGCCATACCACTCCAGAGGCGAAAGGGAAATAGATGGGACTTGGTCCTGGCGCTATAGAGGGTGGCCTTAGCAACCATGCTTTAAGTCCCACAGAGAGAAGACTGGCAGGAGCATCTTTCTGAGGCCCTCTCACCTTCACTTCATCTCCAAGAGAAAGTACAAGTCACTGATTAGTTTTTGAGGCAGTAAATAGGTTAAATTTAGAAAATCTTTGATAAGAGCGACTTTTATGCTCTTGTGTAATATTTCATGTTAAGTGGTTTATTTCACTTACTGGGTAGTAAATATTTCTATTTCATTATCCTTCTCATCTTTTTATTATAGTATACAAGGACATAGCTGTTTAATTCAAAATAACATCAATATACAATCAGATAGCTTTTTCAGACTTACCCTGTACATATCTATATATTATTTAAATGCAAGGCAAGTATCATGTATATATGTACTTTATTTTTTATTAGCTATTTTATTTTTATAAAACCTGTAGTTTGAGTTTTCTTCTAACTAGGAATTTAATTTCTTCCATTTATATATGCATGCAGGAAATAATGAAGAATGAAAAATATAAAGAAGAAATTAAAATGAAAACCAAAGACTTTTATGAAAAAGGAAAACTCCTCAGAGAAGAGAGCAACAAGGAACACTTGGCTCCACCAGTTCAAACTCAGATTAAAGGGCATGCCTCCGCTCCGTACTTTGGAAAAGAAGAATCCTCGGTGGCTCCCACCAGCACTGGTAAAACCTTTCAGCCAGGATCCTGGATGCCACAAGATGGCAAGAGCCACAATCAATGAATGCACTGTGGTAAAATCATTCCATTTATATATGTATGTGACTATTTTAACAAGTAAAAGTAAAAAGTTACTTTGTATTTTCTGACTGTACAATAGTTCTCTATTCCAGTAAGCTTAAGAACTTGTTTTTTACTATGCATAAGAAGTGTGAGGTTATGACTATAGAAACCTAACTTCTTTTAGACTTAAATCCTTCACTTGATTTAGTCATCATTCTCTGTTTATAAATTTGCTTAGTTTATTTTCCTCTTTGAGTTGCTCCCTTGAGAAGTATCTTGTAGCTGTAAATGTTCAGTATATTTTAGATCCTTACGATCATTTAGAAACCACCCAAAATATATCTTGGTAGAAAATGATAAGGGTAAATATTGAACTGTCCTAAATAATCAAATATAAAAGGAGAAGACTGCTATTTCTGAAGAGGCACTCTGTAAGGTTCTAAAGAACTAATCAAAAACATGAACTTGGATAAAACACGTGGAGGCAAGGATAAAACACGTGGAGGCCAAGAAAATTTATTTGATAAATGAAAAACACCCTATGATACTGATGAGTAGATGGGACAAAAGCTATTTTATGGTGGGATTGAGGTTGGAGTTTTAAAGAAGGAATTAGGACCAATAGAAGTAGACAGTCTATCACAAAAGTCTGAAAAGATGGTAAACAGAGAAATGGTGAAGTAATTGTAGTTCTGTGAGATTAAAAATTACTTTGAAGAAGTAGAAAACAGGGCGGAGTTCTCAGAACGTGATTCCACTGATAGTAGAGATTACAGTGATTTCTGTATTAGAGAAAATTATAGACAGATGACAACATTAAAACAGATTATATATAAAAGTGTCATACGTTTTCTGAAGCGCACAACCAAGTTTTTGTTGCTAACAGAGTTCTAATTCTAATATAGAGGTCTTCTAACAGTGTTTGACATTGTAGCAACTACTCAATAAATATGGACTGAGATTTTTACTTAATATTAGAAGGTAAAATTTTTAATTGCTTAAGAAATAAACTACAGAAAAATACAACTTTATAAAATGTTATACTAAAACAAGTAATCAAAGGTAATCACCATAATACTTATGAAATGACCAAAAAAAAGCCCCTAGGTGGTAATATTAACGTTCCAGCAGCCCTGTTAATATCAAGTTAATCATTCTGTCTCTTTACATTATTACAAAGTAGTATTACATTTTACCAAAGAGGCAAAAAAGGAACTAGGTATTAGGCAATATAAAAAGAGATAAAATTTGTTGTATAATTGACTGTAAAGTAAGATGTTCTTGAACCCCGAGTTACAGGAAAAACTGTAAATTCTAACATGCTAGAATAGAATGTTTCTACTACCAAATTCCTATCAGCTTATTAACTGTATTCTATATACATATTTTACAAAAGTTTGTCGTGTAGGCTGTTTATAAATATCTTAATGTATGACAGAATTTACGTTAATTTTAATTTTTATGGTTTTCATTTTAAAATACCTGTTTTACATAAAAGAAAATCTTAGCCAACAGTTACATTATATAAGAAGATGATACTGGCCCACCCATTATTAGTAAAGTATGCACTTTCAAAGTGATTTTGAGAGGTGGGAATAAACTTTGTAGTAATCCATCCACACTCCTTTCCTCAAGACTAACGTTTTTAGGATGACTGGTTACACTGTTAGGTGGTATCAGAAAAGAGTTCTGAGAACATTTAGTCCTACATAAAAACTGAACTATAATTTGGCCTAATTAAGATTGCCTTTCTAAACAATCTTGTTTTTATATGTGGCTTTTAAGCCAGACACATGCAAAGCAGAATCAAAGTTTCACATAAAATATTCATTTGTCCACCATATTTCATATTTTAAATAGTTATATTTGGGGAATTTACAAGTTTTTTTTTTTAAATGAAAATGTTTTTCTTCATCTTTTCAAGACAGACTCCAAAACCCATGCAGTTTTTTTAATTTCAAAAGTTAAAATGTTCATTTTAAACTAATTAAAGTGGGGCTTCCCTGGTGGCACAGAGGTTAAAAATCTGCCTGCCAATGCAAGGGACACGGGTTCGAGCCCTGGTCCGGGAAGATCCCACATGCTGCGGAGCAACTAAGCCCACGCACCACAACTACTGAGCCTGAGCCCTAGAGCCCGTGTGCCACAACTACTGAGCCCATGTGCCACACCTACTGAAGCCTGCAAGCCTAGAGCCCGTGCTTCGCAACAAGAGAAGCCACGACAATGAGAAGCCCGCACACCGCAACTAAGAGTAGCCCCTGCTCACCGAAACTAGAGCCCACGCACAGCAACAAAGACCCAACACAGCCAAAAATAAATAAATTAAAAATAATAATAATTAAAGTGTCATACATACCTTAAGTACTCTCAGATAAATCCTTCCTGACTTCCTATGCCTCTGCTATACATGCATATAGCATTTTTTTCCCCCAAAGCCCTTATTATACAAACTGCTCAGGTATACATGCCTTGCCTTTTGGGTTTAACCATATAAATCTAGCCTATTAGCTATGCCTTGGATATCTGAAGTTAAAAATCAAAAAAAAATGGAGGAAATAATTTTTTCCCCATTATGTTATCGTTTTGCATTCCATTTTTACTAACAGATTTCTGGCTCTCATTTACTTCCTAATTTCATCAGCCTTGACCCAACACCATCATATTGACTTTTTTAATGCTCTCTCATTAACCACACTATCTAAAATGTAACCTGAATTCATTTAGACTAGGCTTTCTCAAACTATTTGTGTTCTTTGGGGGAAAAGAAAAGAGAGTCTATGATAGTCAAAGAAGGTTAAAAGACTCCAAGAAATCATGAAGAAATGAATTGTCTTATCTTGTGTTTCCCAAACTTTTGGTATTTGAACACAGAATCCCCTTTAATGTTTGAGAAATACAGAATTTGTCCTTATATATTACAGATATGAAGTAAATCAGAGTGATCCTATAATCAGTTGCAAACCTGAAAGCAATCATTCCTAAATAGGTATCAGACTTCCTCTAACTTAAAACCAGATGAGGTATAAAGTGCCCCTAACGATGGGTGATGAGCTGTTAAGCTATAGTGGATCTCAACATTGGGTTTCTAGCTCGCAGCATCCGAAGCTTATTTCCAGTTTGCTCACTGTAATTTCAGGAAATAGGTTTAAAATCCCCTTGCACATCTGATACAGTAACACCATGCTGAAGTTTACCACGTGGACACTATGGATCAAATTCTGATGCACAAACTTTTTGGTGGTAAAATGTTGGTGGTAAAATGTAAAATATAGGCAGCTTGTTTGTTTTTCCTTCAAAACCAGCCATAAAATGGTAACTAATTATATTAGTTCTAAGAACTTCAGAAACAACATAATAGGTAGGCAGTTTTTAAAAGAATTATTCTGGGTAACAGTAAATGGGATTCTTGTAACCGTAACAGTATGTTACAATAAAAGATTGATTTTTCTGAAGACTCTCAAACCTCATAATACACAGTCCCCAACTTAATTTTTCAACTTTATGATACATATTCACATTCAACAGAAGCGTTGAGTTTTAATCTTTTCTCGGGCTAGCAGTGTGCAGTAGGACACTTGTGATGCTGGGCAGTGGCAGGGAGCCACAGCTCCCAGTCAGCCATGCAATCACAAGTAAACAACCGACACCCATACAACCATTCTGTTTTTCACTTTCAGTACATTATTCAGTAAATTATTTTCAGCTTGCAATGGGTTTATCAGAATGTAATCCATTTTAAACTGAGGAAGCTCTATGGTCTCTAATTTACACCACCCCCCAACACACACAAACATATAGACACATATTATAAAACCTTGTTGATCTCAAATGTATAAAAAGGCTCCATAAATTTTGGGAAAAGCTGAAGAAACAATAAATGGCCTATGTCAAACAAATACAAAATTGTATTAAGACTAACAGGGACTATAGAAAATCCTATTTTAGTTAAATACCTTTAAATTGTCACAATGAACAATGAAACCATAGCTATAGTGGATAACTGTTAAGTTTTGTTTAAATTTCAATGACAATATAAAAAGCATATCCTAGATCATCTGAATAACTAATTTGTAATTAAACACTGAATTATTGGGCTTCCCTGGTGGTACAGTGGTTGGGGGTCCGCCTGCCGATGCAGGGGACACGGGTTCGTGCCCCGGTCCGGGAAGATCCCACATGCCGCGGAGCGTCTGGGCCCGTGAGCCATGGCCGCTGGGCCTGCATGTCTGGAGCCTGTGCTCCGCGGCGGGAGAGGCCACGGCAGTGAGAGGCCCCGCGTACCGCAAAAAAACAAAACAAAAAAAAAACTGAATTATTTCAGTGCTTGGAGCTGCAATGTGTTGATCACACTGACACCAAGTAGGAACTGACAACCTAAAATAACAGTAATAAGTATTGTTCAACCAGTCCATAAACATTCTCAGAGGTCCTTAGGTTCTCATATGAGAAACATTGCTCTCAACTTTTACAAGTACAGGTGACCCTTGAACAACATGGGTTCGAACTGTGTGGGGTCACTAATACACAGATGTTTTTAGTGGTAAATACTATAATACTACATGATCCAGGGTTGGTTGAATCCACAGATGAAGAACTGTGGGTACAGAGGGACCTCGGAACTGCAGATATGGAAGACCTGCATATAGGAAGGAACAATGTATAGGGAGGGTCCACTATAAATTATACAGGGATTTTCAACTGCAAGGGAGGACTCATGCTCCTAACCCCACAAAAAAAAAACAAAGCCCAGGGTGGTGTTCAGGGGTCAACTGCACGCTTATCTATAAATGAAATTTGTAACCCTCTGAAAAGTCTAACTTCTATAACATATTTAACTTGAATTATTACTCCTCCCCCTACAAAAAAAAAGCCCAGGACCTCTTTATAAAAACGTATCAAATTTATTTCAATATCTAGTTTCATTTTTAAGTTAAAGCTTTTAGACAATTTTTTTGTAATTTAAGATTCATTATCAGGGGTGAGGAAAACATTAATAAGCTATTAATTACTGACAACAAATAAAATTATTAACCATGCATTTATAAAAGCCATGTTAAAGAGTAAAAAGTTCCAGTTATACTATTTAACTGAAGGAAATATCTTTCAGCCCTTTATTTCTAACTATAACACATTCTAATTTTGACATGATTTACACCTTTTTCACCCAATTAATACTATGCTAAACAAAATTTTTCCAACTGTTAAACCTTTCTTTACCATTTATGAAATATGACTTAACTGTTACTCTTTAAAAGTTCCTTAAAAGAGATTTGAATTTTAATTTTCACCATGAACCTGTTTGATCAAAAAAGTAAAGGACATCACTACCACATGAATTAAAAGAATGGAATGAAAAACAAAAGTGGTATTATATAATCAGCAAATTATTTGATAAGACATTTTAACTACTTCACATTTCTACTTATAGCACAAGAGAGAATTAACTGGTTCCAAGGTACTACAAGGTTTGGCATTTTTACTCCAAGCTTTAAATCATAGTGTTACTCTACTCAAGTCATCTCTAAGAAAATGGCAGTGTTCATAAGTACAAAATTTGTTATATCCAGTAAGTGGTATTCTACATGTTCAAGATAATAAGAGAATTCTTTATAAAATTAGATTTTTTAAAATGCAGAATGTCTGGTAATTACCAGTATCTCAAAAGCTAAAATGAGAAAAATACAGAAAATAGAAGTACTCGTTGAATAATAATAATACTTTGCTTTGAAGAAGCCAGAAATGATTCTATTTCAAGAAATAAGTAATAATGATAAAAGATGTGATTAATACACTGTATCTCTTTTAAGCCAAAGCATGCTTTTCACCTCAGGACAATTCTGATTTTTACATTCTTAATCTCCTTTGTCCAGAACAGGACCCCATTTTAAGCCATTATTTGAATAGAGTCCATAATCTAAAGCCATTTTTCTCCACAGGATGTTTTCACTTTAGTACATATGCTGCAAAAAGGCAAATGACTAAGTCAGTTATAAAGAATCTGTAGCATAATAAATGCCAATTTACAGTAACTGTCAACAGACTTCTACACCGAAGCCTAAAAGTTGCTATAATACAGGTGAGAACTAACATGATTCTTCCACATGCTCAGACTTCGTTTACTAAATAATACTGTCATAAGATCTGAAAAGAAACCTTAATGGGTCCTTCCAAACCTGAATAATTTTCCAGACGATTTTCCTCTGGTTGCAGAGCCTGTTCATTCCTTCAATCCTTTTTTAGTCGTTTAGCTTTTGCAATATTTTCTTGACGTTTTTGTTTCTTCTTTTGCTCCTTTTCCCTGGCCTCAATCATCTTGGCCAATTTCCAAGACAGTACAGCACTTGCTAGAAACAATGGAGTTAGGGCCAGAATAACTGTTGTAAGGAAGCCATATGGGTCCTTTGCAGCCCATTCCACAACATACTCAGCCCAAGCCTTTATATCAAACATCTTTGTAGAGGCCTTAGGAAAGCAGGGAGTGGGGGAGAGACAACAAGAGAAAAGACTGTGGTTAATCAAATTTTGAAAAAGGTACCCCATACAATCAGTTAACTCAGAATTCCATTATCACTCAATAGTTTGGTTGGTTGTTTTTAAAAAGTACTAATTAGTACTATTTTAATAAGGACTAATATTTCTAGTAAGAAAAAATAATTCACCTAGGACAACCAGAAGAGTGACACTTAAAAGATGTGAAGCTAGGGCTTCCCTGGTGGCGCAGTGGTTGAGAGCCCGCCTGCCGATGCAGGGGACACGGGTTCGTGCCCCGGTCCGGGAAGATCCCACATGCCACGGAGCGGCTGGGCCCGTGAGCCATGGCCGCTGAGCCTGCGCGTCCGGAGCCTGTGCTCCGCAACGGGAGAGGCCACAACAGTGAGAGGCCCGCGCGTACCGCAAAAAAAAAAAAAAAAAAAAGATGTGAAGCTATAGAAGGTAAAAGGAAAAACCATGTGGAATCTGTCATAAGGACTAGGCATTCTCATATGCCTCCTCTATTCAAGACAAACTTTATTTAGCAGCAGAGTTAAAAGAATTTTGACTTTTATGTGCTCATTCCAGGAAACAGCTGAATCCCATTATGTCATTTTTTTACATAGCCTTAGTACTATTAAGTGCTAATTAACAAAAGTACAATCATCAAATTTGCTATTTTAAAGCCACAGAATATGTGAAATGCCTGGAGAAAGGGAGGTAATGGATGGCTGTTTCCAGGAATGAAAAGAGAGGGTAAGGGAACCATAATATCCATTCATATGCCAACAGATATAAGCAAAAGGTGACATGCTATTTTATGCCCTCTTTCAGCTTTGAGGACTCCTATTTGAGGACATAATTTAGTAAATGAGAACATAATTTAGTAAATGAGAACAACTTTAATAGATGAGAAAATTAACCAGTACAGTGCCATGCATTTTGTTCCGTTTTGAGTTGGTAAGGGAGGGCCATCTGGCAAATGAGGATGTTGTGGATTTGAGTGACATTTTCTATTTTGCCCCAGAGGCTTTTCAACCTTCATGTTTGTGTCGATCTCTATTCAAAGTGGAGAATTAGAATACCTGGGTAGGAATGGGTGTATATACAGTCGCTTAAAATTTCAGCTGGGATTTAAAAAATCATCTACCTTTTGCTTGAGTAGTGATCTCTAACTTTGTCCTGGGATTATTAGCCAATCACAATTTCAGATGACCCTTGGTTGGTTGTCTTCTTTAGCTCTCTACCATACACTTCTGAGAGAATGCTTAAATTCTATATACTGGTTGGGTTGAAAAGAATAGATAAAAGAAAAACGTTAAAAGTTAACTTTAAGGAATAATTATAATACAATTTTAAATGGAAAATTTCTAAATTCTCTATATGCAACCTATAAATGACATGTAAAATCGCCTGGCACATTAAATACATTTAATATCTATTGCTTTCTCATTTTAAGAAAGAAATAATTACACAATGGTAAATGCCCTGTAAGAAAATCCTAGTTACTGGAGATCAAATATTTTACTAAATTACTTACTTCAAAAATAAAATTATTTACGAAGTTCACTAACATATAATAAAATAAGTTAGTTCACTGATATGTTACAGCATATCCATTCCCAGATCTTGAACTTTTTATACTAAAAAAGTCAATTATTTGTTTATAGGGTTAGGTATACAATCGCAAAATCAAACATCGCTTTACCCTTAAAAGGTTTTTTTTTTTGTCTCCCTATTATACAGTTTGTGTTCTTTATAGAAAACCCAGAGATAAGCAAAACAAAATATATATCACCCACAATCCCATCACCTACATAAAACTACAATGACTGGTTTTAATTATATCCTATCACAACTTCTTCATATTTTCAACTGAAGATACATTAAAGTGCCTAAGATATCGTTAAATATCCTAGCCTCCCCCCGCATTCGTAGGCTCCCACCCACACAGTCGAGCCTAGGCTCTACGGATATCCGTTTCTTCAGCTTCTCCAGCCCAGTAATGAATTGACTAATGCAAGATTCAGAGATGAGCAAAAGAACTTTGCAATAAAGAGTAAAGCGGAAGTGAAGGACCCGGTTATGGCCGAGTTTTAGCCATTAACACAGAGAAAGCAGCTACTGTCCACAGGACACACACCTCCCATGCACCTCAATTTCGGACCCCAAGCGCACGCGCCTCCCACACTCCAAGGAATATTTTCTTCCTTCCGAGAAGGATCGGCCGGGCTTGATCTCCGGACCAGACCCGCGCGGCGCCTAAACCTGCAGCTGATGGCACCTCACAGCCGTCCGCACTTCCCCTCCTTCCTTGTGTTTTCCTCGCTCACCCTTACTTCCTCACCGCACCCGGCCGCCCACCCCTGGGGCCACGCTCCCCAGACCCTCCACCTCGGCGAGCGCGGGCCCGGCGGGGCTCGCACAACGGGCGGCCCCCGGGAATCAGGGGTCGTCCCCGCCACACCTTGGGCCGTCGGCGCCGTGACCACCTCCGCCGGGCACGGGGGCAAAACTGCGGCTGCGGCCACCACCGGCCTCTCCTACCTCGCGCCCGAGACGTTGGGTTCGGACCCCCCACTCCCAACTAACCTACAGGCCGGAAGCAGGAAGGCGGAAGCCGCGGCTCTCCCGGCCCGCCCACAGGCCGGCCCTTGCCTGGATCCGGCCTGAGGAAGTCGAGGGGCCAGTTTCCGGCTGCGCCATTGCTGTGTGGGGCCCGGGGCCCGGACTTCGAGCACGCGGGGAGGGTGGGGCGGCGCCCGGGTTTCCGGGGAGCGGCAGGTGAGGCCGCGCGGGGCGAGCGGCGGCGCCCGGCTGGTCGCTGGCTCGGAGCCCGAGTCTCGCCCGTTCTGTCGGGGCGCCGTTCTGCCTGAGGCTCGGGTGGGCTCCGTCCTCCGGGAGCCGGTCCGGAAGCACGGAGGGCCCCCTACCTTTGCCCCCGAAGTCAGCCGGGGAACAGCCGCTCCCCTGCAGGAGCCCGGCCGTGGGTGGAGGGCCCCGGTGGGTAAGGTCCGTGACCCCGGGAAACTCCAGCCAGAGAGCGGCGGCAAGAAAGGAGTTGGTTCCCACAAACCGCCCAGAGTCAAGGTGAGGGTGACACGGCGACTCTTGAAGGATTCTAGCGAGTTCCTCGGGTTCACACCCCACTCTTTGACCCTCTCATCTTCGGGTTGGACAATAGTTAACGCCTCACGTCGAGGAGACAAAGCAGCAGCTGGACCGTGGTGGGTCCACCGAACCTTGTTACTAAAAGAAAATGCAGCCATGCTGTGTGAAGAGGGGTTTTTATTGTTTGTTTTTAATTTAAGAACCTAACTCTTTCACAAAAGCATGATCGATACTTGCCCAGAGTAAACTTGATAAATAATTAAACTGTCTGGGCGTAGAGGTCCCACCGAGGTACTTGTTCTTCCAATACACAAAGGGATTCAAAGGTCAACAAGCAGAAAGAGTGAGTTAATATTGTCTTCTAATCCACAGGAACTGAGAGATTAACTCTGGTTTGGTTGGTGATCAGGTTTTGTGGTCTCTTGAACTGAACTGTTCTGTTTGACTACCTCTTCGAATGTTGCAAGATCTCTTCACTGTTGCGTGCCAAATAAAGCAGGTTTTTATTCTTTAAACACTATAGAATGTTCTCTTTGAGGCACAAGTTGTGACATGTATAACTAGTTTAGGTATAACAACAGTAACTATTATTTACCAGGGAACAGGCTTTTGGCAAATAAGCAAATGATCTAAAATACTGTTTGTTGGGCATATGTTAATGTTTGTATGTTGTATTAGCAGCAGTTGTTTTCTTACTCATTCTTGTTTGAAAACTTGGATGATGGTTTCAAAGCTTGTGCTGCTTGGACCTAGCCTCTACCTGTAGTAGCCAGAATAAGACTCAGTCACTGGATTGTGTGTACTGAAAACTTGACTTGCTGATGGTAACTCTATGCGGGTTTTTTTTTTTTTTTTTTTGCTGTACGCGGGCCTCTCACTCTTCTGGCCTCTCCCGTTGCGGAGCACAGGCTCCGTACGCGCAGGCTCAGCGGCCATGGTTCACGGGCCTAGCCGCTCCGCGGCATGTGGGATCTTCCTGGACCGGGGCACGAACCCGTGTCCCCTGCATCGGCAGGTGGACTCTCAACCACTGCGCCACCAGGGTAGCCCTATGTGGTTTTAGTAGTAACTCCAGGAGAGCGTCAGAATTTATTTTAACGTCCTTCACTCCAGAGACCAATATGCGTATGTTGTTTTAATCACGGTTAGACAGTTTTCCTCATTACTGCCTCCCCTGTAGCTCACTCTGCTTCATCCCTTGTGAAATGCATAGGAGTCTTGGGTCGGAAGAAAAGGCACAGAAGAAGGAAGCCTCGGTAGGTCTTTGGCTCTAGTGTAAATCAGGCTTTCACTGTCTAATATTACTGATCTAGCTTCCAGTTCCAGGGCAGGCTGAAAGCCCAGGAATAGCATAGCAGTTGCCACAGCTGAGCTCCCTACTGCTACCTGCATTGCCTTAATGAAAGGTGGCATCAAGATTGGTTCAGATGCTGCAGAATACTTTCTAGAGGAGTCTCAGCTTGGGAGTTGAGATTCACAGGCCTTGTCTTTGCTGATCTGATACTCTGATAAGTCACTCGGAGCCTGTTTCCTCTTGTGTATGTGGAAAGCTATTAGGTTATCTCTGGGGTTCTTTCAGCTTGAAAATTCTGTTAATTGGACTGGATTTGGCCATTTTTCTGACTTCGGCTTCATAAGCAGCAGCAGAATAAGGCATTTAGTGGAAATATAGCCAGTTTTCTTAAGGGCTTAGTCTTTATTTGAAAGATCCTTAATTGGCTTTTTATTCTCTTGCAAATGTCTTTCAGAATATCAACTTAGAATAACAAGGAAATAAGGTCTGCTTGTATTTATTTTTAAGAAATAAAATCTTAACCGTTTGTGTAGCTTTAACCAAAGTAACTAAAGCTTGCACTGTTAATTAAGGAGGGTTTGTCTTTGCATAAGAATAATTCCTTTGTAGCGTATCACATCACCATCCGCACTAGTTACTCAATTGCAGTTATATTTCGAAAATGGAGCCTTACTCCCCAGTGTTCATTGCAGCACTATTTACAATAGCCAGGTCATGGGAATAACCTAATGCCCGTGGACAGAAGAATGGATAAAGATGTGGTGCATATATACAATGGAATATTACTCAGCCATAAAAAGGAACAAAATTGGGTCATTTGTAGTGAGGTGGATGGACCCAGAGTCTGTCATACAGAGTGAAATAAGTCAGAAAGAGAAAAACAAATATTGTATATTAACGCATATATGTGGAATCTAGAAAAATGGTACAGATGAACCAGTGTGCAAGGCAGAAATAGAGACACAGATGTAGAGAACAAATGTATGGACACCAAGGGGGGAAAGAGGTGGGCGGGGGGGAGGTGGTGGTGGTGGTATGAATTGAGAGATTGGGATTGACATATATGCACCAATATGTATAAAATAGATAACTAATAAGAACCTGCTGTATAAAAAAATGAAATAAAATTCAAAAAAAAAAAGAAAATGGAGCCTTACAAATTTCTGAGCTTTTTTCCTCTTAAGAAAGGAAGTCTTAGTCTTTCATTAGTTTGTTTAAAACTCTTTTTTCTCTTGAATGGTACAAAGTTACATTTCACCCTGCCTCATGTCAAAATTGTGAATGAGTAAAGCCTGAATAAGATTCTATTATAATAATCTAGACTTAACTAAAGATTTTAAGCTTTCTTACCTGCTGAACAATTTGTGCTTATTTCCTGCAGTAACATTTCACATATTTGACTTACTTTGATAGAATTGGTTTCTCCCAAGTTTTATCTGTGAGTTTTTCCTACCATTAAAACACAGTGCAGATACATTCCTTAATAGGTACATTTATGTAATTTTAACAGTAATAGTCGGGTTTTAGTGACATTTGGAAGATCATACTGCAGAATAATAATTTTTAAAGGCTGTTTATTGAATACTTACTGTGTAACAGGTACTAGGCTAGATGCTTCGCATCTGTTATCACTAATCCTTAGACTAAACAACTCTGTAGGATGGTATTCTTATACCTATTTTACAGATAAGGAACCAGAGACTTAAAAAGTAGGGCAGAATTCTAAACAGATATGGCCCCAAAAATCTCTGCTTGTTTTTTAATGTCAAAGACTAGACGAAAATGCTGATTTCATAAAATGAAAGTAATTTTTTTATTCTGTAATTGTTAATTTTAACTAATAATCACAACTAAAATCTTCCCATACTTCAAAATTGTCTGTTGCCCAGGTGGTGGCAGCATGTCTCAAAGAGTTAGTGTGATGTAGAAGGTTTTCTCCAGCCTTGCCAGTTGATTTGCTTCTTCATCCCACATACACGACCTATCTATCAATCTCTACTTCTCTTTTGGGCACTTTCACTGCTATTAGACCAACCCATCAGTGATTCACTCAACCTTCCACCCTCCCTTCAGCTTCATCTTCTGAATGGGTCATACCCTGCCAGTTTGCTTTCAGCCTATTTTGCCTACAAAGAAAGCATCACCAAAGTATTATTTTCTGGAAAATTCATTTAGGCCTATCCAGTAACATGAAGACTTTTTTTTTTCAAATGTTATTTTTCACCCATTGTTAAATGTAATTTGTCAAAAGCACATCCTAAACAAAATAATTGGCTAATACTATTATGAAATACTTGTCTAAATTAGAAGGCATGCTTTTTAAACTTTATTGGATATAGCAGTTAAGGAGGTAATGAAAAGCTTTTAAAAGATAGAATTTGTCTTCAAAATAAGAACAAGAAGATTCAGTAGGGAGCAATGCAAGGTCATATAATTCAGAAGGAGATATACATACATATATATGTGTGTGTGTGTGTGTGTGTGTGTGTGTATATGTGTATATCAGAATAATTAGTTAAACCTACCTTAGCCAAAAATTGCTTGGAACATTATCTTTGCAGGACTGCTACCTTCCTAGAGGTTTCAAATCAGATGATACCTCCTCACAAAAGCCCTCTCTACCCCTATTTTATTTTTCTCACAACACTTCAGTCCGACATCTTGTTTATTGGTTTATTGTTTATTTTTTCCCACTAGAATGTAAGCTATATGAGATCAGTTACCACAGTACCTAGAAAGAATATTGTTTTGAATAATTGATTCCAAGATACAACATTGCCACTTACAAATAAAACTTAGTGTTTGAATGAATCATGAAATAATCTAAATCCTGGGAACTTGTAACACTCGTGTTAAAGTACCAAACTGTTATTGTATGTTTTGAAAGTAATAAGGGTTGCCCCAGTAAGAATAGGTCTAAAGATTAGTAAATAAGATGTTAGGGAAAGATAATAATTGTGGTTATTTTGTTAATGAAAGAAAACTAGTTGCTTAAGGCTTTCCAAGTATATAAAAGTATGTTAAAGGAACATAGTGATTCATCATCTTCATTGATGAGATAAAAGGAATAGTCCTAGACTGTAGGTGCTAAGATTTAAGATAAGAACAAGCTAGACTAGAGATCTAAATAGAGATCTTTGAAAATGGGGTGTGTATATGCAGGCTAGATGCCCTCTCTAGATATTCCCAGCTTTATGATTCCCAATGCAGATTGCAAAAGAAAGATTAGATAGCAGATGCTTCTCTTGTTGATTATTCCTTGCTGCCTATGGCCTTTTCTGCACGTTTAAGAAACATTTCAGTGTGTTTGAGTGATATGTATTGCTTCTTTGGGTAGTTTATAGAAGTCTTTTCACATAATACTAAAAATTGGGTGTTTCTGCTTTTTTTTAACACAAACTATTTACAATTCTGTATTTCCAGAATGTACTATACATGCATATGCAGCAAACTAATACCCTGTAATTAGAGGGCACCCTTTTGGAAGGGTAAAGTTTCCAGTAAATTCTTCTGAAGCCTTGGATTGCAGTCCTGTTAAAGTCGTGAGAGACAGTAAGCTTTCCTGCTGAATCTAGAAGTTCAAATATTAGGCTTATCCCTAAATGATGTAATAATATTAGCCATGTCAAGTCACCTTTAATTTCTGTGCTAGGGTCTCCTAGCCATTAAATAGGAGTTGCTGTCCAGTTGAGAAAACTAATCCACATATAAGAATCCTTCAGTGTATATAGCTGATTCACTTTGTTATAAAGCAGAAACTAACACAGCATTGTAAAGCAATGATACTCCAATAAAGATGTAAATAAATAAATAAAAAGAATCCTTCAGTGTAAAAACAATGTGTATTGCAAAAGCAGCCCCTAGCACCATCACCTTTGCTGAGTAACATTTTAATTTTATGCATTCCACCTTTACCTAAGCAAGCTACTTGAAGTAACCATATCAAACATAACCATATTTGCTGTATGATATTGCCAGGTATGTTGTCCTCCGTGTCATACAGTGCCCTTTATATAAAGTCCCATATAAGATATTTTAGAATGTGATTCTAAAAAAACTTTTGGAAGCCACTTTTTCATAGGAAGAATTTTGCCTGTCTTTGATTTGACCGGAAGCTCAAGAGCCAAATTTGGAATTCATGTTTAACATCCATCCTGGCTTGCATACTTGCATTTCTTTTTAAATATATTTTTCCTAGGACAGATATTCTGTACCTGTCATTATTGTATATGTTCATGTAGTAAGATTCCTCCAGTCCCTGGTGAAATAAGGCACAGTATACTATGCCTGTAGGTCAAGCGTTTGAAACCCAGAACATTACAAAGATGTTTGATATGTAACAAGTAGTTATTTGCTAGTAAAATTCTTCCACTGCTTCTAACTTTTGTTTATTTTAAAATCTTGTACTATAATCATATCATTCAGAACTAGGGAACATAAGAAATCATTGTGTGGAACTGCATCCCAAAGTCTAATTCTGAAAGCTATCTTATGCCTTTAATAGCCCTCAGAGTATAATGTGTATATTTGGAATGTAGATTTAGAAGTGAACAAAAATTTACTGGTGCCAGGCTATAAATATAGTTCCCTAAACCATCATTTAGACACATATCGTAGTCCCAAATTCATAAATTGCTTTTGCTGAGTTCACAGTTTATGTTTTTACACTTTAAGTCAGGAAGTGAAAGAGTCTGAAATCCAAAAACTCCTTTCTGATTCACATATGTCCCCTTGAAGTGTAATAAATAATAGTGGTGCATATGATGAGTTTCTAGAGGCTTTGAATTTGGAGTTTTTCTTAATTTTTAGAATTGACCTTGATCAACTAATTTTCTGTTCTCTGTAATAAGAAGATAATAATAATACCTGCCTTCATACAGAATGTTGGACCAATGTCCTCCTGAGATTCTTTTCATCTCTAAGTTTCAATATTCTATTGTAGGACTTACTGCAGTTGTAGACTTGTATTATTAATGAGTATAGGTGTATAAGAATATGACTTAATCTCTTGTTCTGGGTTCATATTTGATCATGTTGTGTGGACCAAAGAAATCATTTAATATTTTTTGTGCCTAGGTTTCTGTGTCCATAAAGTAGAATTAATACCTGTTTTTTGCAATACTAACTAGTTAATAAACATGTAGTCTCCTTTTTATAAGAGGTTGAATTCTATAGAATTCATTTGTAAATTGATTGTTGGGAGCTTACACAGATTCCCAGAGAATTATGTTATAAATAGTGGTTATTTATGGCTATTTGACACACAGCATAAGTGGAAAGCGTGTCTCTGCATAAAAATGGTAGAATTCTCAATACTAGTAATAAAATAGTAAAAATTAAATGAAACTTTGATCCCTTGTACCACAGTAAGATTTTATAAAAAGTGATAATGATTGTAAATAGTGAAAATGAATTTGTCTGAGTCCATTTTTTTTTTCAAGTTTTTATTTCCTACAAGATGTGAATGCTTTGTCAGCACTTTCTGACCATCTTACCATATATGCAGTCCAGGAATCACTGTTTGTTGCAGTTGTTTTCAAGTCTGCTAAACCTTTTTATACCACAAGAAACTAAAGCTACATATGGGTCTATAAATTATTCATGTGTGTATGCAATGCATATGGAATATATTCACATACAGTAATCTGTGATGTGCCCCTCTCCCCTCCTTACTATCTGTAGAATGAAGTACAAACTCCTTAGAGGAGTGTAATGATTCCTACCAGTCTGGTCCAACCTGCTGTGTAAATTTTCGACGTGATAGAGAACCATTTATTTCAGACCTCTACAGCTCTAAGAGATACCTTCTTACTGCAGTGGTTGACATACAGACTGGAACCAAACTACCTGGTTTGAATCCCAGCTCTGCTTCTTGCTAGGATGAAGAGATGGCTATGAGAATGCATCTCACAGACTCCCACTCTAAGGAGCTTAATTGTCCAAGGGACCCAGCTGCTGTGCTCAGAAATCCATCACTATGTTTGTGCTCTTTGCTTCTTTCATAGTTCAGTGACTGAGCATAGTAGAGATACTAAGTCCTGCTTCTGGGAGACAGAAGACTCCTGTCATGGCCAATGAGGGGTCAGGGACTCCTCCATTGTCTTGCCAAGCCTTCCTTCCATAGGCTACACTGCAGTCTAGGACACTTCTACCCAGTCTTCCTCCCCTCTCTCTTTCAGTTGGGGTCAGACTTGCACCATGGTGTGACAGTTTACCCAGTCTTGCCCAGCTCCTTCCCCATTTTCTCTCACAGATATTTCCTCTAATAAAAATCTTACACATTTAATCCCATCTTGGCCTCTGGGATGGTAAAATTGGGATTCAGAACAGGTTCATTACCTGGCCAGAAGATGCCACCCTGGTGGGTAGATGGGGCACTCACCACCCCTGGCATAAAGTTGTAGATAAATTGTTAAGGTTTCACCAGTGTTGACTTGAGACAATGTCCTAGTGAAGGGGAACTGTGGTAGCTGTGATTATGCAGGTATTTGAAAAATATGGGAGGAATAATACATACAAAGAAAGAGTTGGCTGATTACTGCTAAGTTGTATTGGAGCACTGCTGAAGGAAAATGAGAAACAGCTGTTAACAAGCAGTTAACAGCTAAGTGTGAGAGCTGTAGAGCCTCTGTGGTAGCTTATAGAGAGGGCTTTATCACCTGAAATTGAAAGACAAGACTTGGTTGAACTGCAAGCTGAAGAGCCAGCTAATTGTTGGTGTCACAGAGCTCCGAAGACATTTAAGAATTGAATGTTTTGCCAAGGTGGGTCTGTTAACATGAAGGTGGGGAAACCTAGGATCCTAAACATTAGATGGGGGTCATCCAATGGATGCCTCTATGACTCCTGGACTCTCAGGGCTTGCAGTGGTAGTAGCCTTTCTCTAGTGAGAACTAGCATATTTACTGTGCTGGAAGATGCTGAAGAAGCCCCTTGCCCCCAAGGCAGTAGCCCTCCTCCCCAACACTGCCCTCCTCCTCCTTTCCCAGCCGTCAAGCCAATAATTAACCAATAACAAATCCAGTCACTGGTAAATCCCAGCATAACCCAGCTGGGACATGCTGGGCCTGATAAGGAAGGAAAGAGACTGTTCTCCTAAAAAATTGCATGGTTTAACTGACATTACTGGCAGGAACCAGGAAAGGACTCCTGGGATTGGATTTTAAAGGTCTTTTTTCAAAGGGGTGAGAATATGAGATTAGATGAATAAGAATTCATTGACTTGGGTGCACTTTCTCATGTATGGGGGATTTAACACCCCAGCAAGAATTCTGCTATAGACTGAATGTGTCTCCCCAAAATTCATATGTTTAAACCTAATCCCCAATGTGATTTGGAGGTAAGAGGCCCCAGAGAGCTAACCTGTCCCTTCTGTCATGTGAAGACACAGCAAAGAGACAGCTGTTTACGAACCAGGAAGTGGGCTCTCACCAGACACCAAATCTGCAAGCGCCTCCTTCTTGGACTTCCCGGCCTTCAGAACTGTGAGAAATAAAAGTTTGTTGTTTAAGCCATTCAGTCTGTGGTCTTCTGTTAACAGTAGCACAAACTAAGTCAGACCCTAGTGTTCAAGGGAAACTTGCTAATGGGATGGCTTTTAGAAATAACAGCCAGTTCTCAGCAAAGTGAAAAATGTCTGAGTAGTACTGGCAGACTATAGAGGAAGGAATAAAGAGGCTGAGCAAAGTGGGCATGCCAGAACAGAAGACCCATCAGAGGATTATGCTCCATGAATGTGCCCAGAGGATACAGCATTCACCCAAGGCCATCAGGAAAACAGTGGTGAGAGAGGCACCAACATCACTAAGAAGTTTGCAGGCCAGGGATGGAGGTAAGAGAAGCAGCCACAGAGCTGGCTCATTAGCATCCATGGGAATAATAGAGCCCTGAAGAAAAAGAGGCCAGGTGGTGTTGCTTAACTGGCAGAAGCTAGAAGGCCACAATTACCATAATGACTGGCAAGGTCATTGCAGCCAAAGGAGCTTGACTCAAAAGGAGTTGTGGAGACGGCTAATAGAGAATAGTCTCCCTAGGGGGAAAATAGATGGGCAGTCCACAAGGGTGCTCATTAACGTCTGTTACTGTAAAAAGCAAGAATAGAGGAGCTGGAGGCTGAGGGCAGTAATTGCAATAAAAAGTCATGATCCCTTGCTTAGTTCCCAGACCTAAGACAATTTTCAGATCCAGAACTGAATATATGAACAGGTTCCTAGGAGGAAGAACCATACCACACCATGGCAAGTACATAAGTGCATGACAATTCTTCTCAAAGGACTCTATGGCTATCTGAGTGACCATACCCTGGGGAAAGAATAATCGGGTATTTTGAAGACTATTGATCACAGGATCAGCATTGATGCTTATACCCAGAGATGTAAAGCAACATCACGGCTTTACTGTTAGAATGGGAGCCTACCAGACCAGGTGTTCTTGCTAAAGTTAGTCTCACAGTGGGCCCACTGGGTCCATGGACCCACCCAGTGGTCATTTCCCAGTCCCCAAGTGCATAATTGGAATTTATATTTGGGGCAGTGGGTTCCAGGTCTGTGGAGGTAGGAGTTATCATAGTGGGGACTGCCAGATGGAGCCCTCTGTAACTTCCCATCTCTCCTTCCAAGGTAGTAAGTCAGGCAAAATATTGTATCCTAGGGCAATGGTGAGGATGAGTGCCACCACTAATCCTTTAAGACCTAAAGGACACAGGGGTGCTAATCCCAATCCTATTTTTTTGATTTACCAGTCTGGGCCCTAAAGAAACTGGATGAATCCTGGAGAATGACTATATACTATGGATTGAACCAAGTAAAGACCCTGATCACAGTGGCCGTTCTGTGCTGGACTCTGGTAGAACAGATTTAATAAGGGCTCAGATACATGGTATATCACTGATTTGGCTATACTTTTTTTTTTTCCATTCCAACTGGAAAAGAGTATCAGAAACAGTTCATATTCATGAAGAACAGTCAGCGATATTCATTTAGACTGAATTTTGCCTTGGGGCTGTGTTAACTCTCCCATCCTGTCATAATATGAAGAAATATGAACTACTTAAATATCCCTCAGAACACTACTTTGGTCCATTTTACTGATAACATCATGCTGATTGGACAGATGAGCAAGAGGTGGCTAGTATGCCAAAGACCTTGGTAAGATACATGCACTCCAGAGGATGGGAGATAAACACTATGAAGCTTCAGGGACCAGCCACTTCAGTAGTTTTTAGAGGTCCAGCGGTCAGAGGAGTATCAGGATATCCCCTCCAAAGTGAAAGACAAATTGCTGCCTCTTACAGCCTTTACCACAAAGAAGGAGGTAGGGCACTTTGTAGGCCTCTTTTGCTTCTGGAATCAACACATTCTACAACTAGGAAAAGTGCTCTGGCTTAGGTACCAAGTGACATGGAAGGCTGCCGGCTTTAAACAGGACCCAGAACAGAAAAGGACTCTGTGACAATTCCAGGCTTCAGTGCAAGCAGCCCTGACTAACAGTTGGACCATATGATCCAGCAGATCCTAGTGGTGTCAGTGATGGGAAAAGATGTGGTGTGGAATTTATGGCAAGTCTAGTGGAAGAATCATGACACCGACCCTTGGGATTCTGAAGCACTGTCATGCCATCTGCAGCAGATAATTGTATGCCCATTGACAAACAGCTCTTGGCATATCACTGTGCCCTGAAGAGACTGAACACTTGACCACAGGACACAAACCTGTCCATCCCCCCAGTCCCTATCCAACTGAGTGACAGATTTTCTGACTCCATCATTCCATCTATATTTGTTGACATTCTAATAAAAGGAAATGTTCCCCTTCTCCTTCACTCATTTATTTATAACAAATGGATTCATGGATTCTTAGTTAACATTAAAATCCATTACCATCATTATTTATTTTGATGTTCTCATTGTCCTAGATTTGATCAATGGGAGTGCCAGGATGTGTCCTCTGTGTGTCAGGAGCCCCAGATGTGTCATGTCCTCATCATTCTTTAAGCCCTTTCTTACTTATTGGTACAGCCAGATGTTCTCAGCTCATCTTTTACTTTCCCTGCCCCAGCCCTGGAATCAATCATTTCTTCAGGAGCTCTGCTTTCTTTTCATGGAGAATGGTATCCAGGAACCATGAGCTGAGTGCTAGGTTTGCTCATTGCTCCTCGTGTGTCATTGCTTGTAGTTCCTCTCAGCAGACGAATATGCATACAAATATCTATATTTATCTCTGTACCTATTAAAAACTACCAGGTTATACTGATACCATCAGTTCCAGTCTATCACTACTTTTTAGTCTTCTGTTTTTTCATATTTGTAACTCCATCAACAGAAAGAAACCTGGCTACCATTATCCTCAGTATATTTACTCATTTGCTCAAGATTAGAATGTGTGAAAGGTAGTTTTAGAATTGCTAACTCATACTACTGTGGGAAAAAAAAAAAAAAAAAACTTACTAATTTTTAGATGACCCGTCTGTTTTCAACCAGCCTTTCAGTTTGGCAGCTAAAAAAGCCATCTTTTAAGTAAGATTAATCAGTTCAAACTTAAGCCCCAAATAAGTATGTCTAGGCCATGAGCACTGAATGGCTCAGGGAATGAGTGGTTAAAGGGCTTTGACAGTCCAGGTCACTAGCGTTAATCCTCATGGCTGCTGTAACGCACAGTGGTTGAAACAGAATTGTTTATGTTGGGTAATAGTAGCTGATCATGGCTTTATCTTCCATGTCTTACTATAATCAAGTCATGAAAAATTGCTGCTTCAGCTAAAGGAAAGGGTGGATTTCCCCTCAGTTGTATTTTATCTTTTGAAAAGCAAACTACATAGATTGTTCATAAATCATTTCTGCCCATGTATAAAATACTTAAAACACAATTTCTCAGTTACATCTTTTATAACCTTGCATTATGATCATACCCTTTTAAAAATCACATCAGGTTTTATGGGCTACTAATATTTTTGAACAAATATTTAGGAAATGATTCAAGGAGAAAGGTGCTATCAAAGGCAGTACTCTTAATCTGGAAGGTTACACTTTCTCTCTGCACCAAAAACCAATTGATTTTTGGGAGATGGCATTTTGTAGTTGGAATATAAATTAAAGTTTAGGATTTCGTGTAAATGTGCTGTCCACATCAGGTTCAAGGATGCAAGTCATTTGTGCCTTAACACAGGTATTTTGGCTTTTATTACATTGTATTGTTTTACTAAATATTGTTAAGCCATTTCAACTTGCCATCTTAGCATTAAATGGTGAGTAGTCCGAAGACAACTGAAGTCTTTCGTATTGATGGGATCTTTAAGGAAGCCTTAAATTTTGGTTATTAAGATCAGTATTCAGTATTGTCCAATACATTGGCTTTTCCCTCTAAAATATGAAATAAAATTAAAATTGATTACTCTGATCAGCGTAAAGTCTATGCATTAACTTGCCTTTGTTGCTTGGTATTTTACTTTTAGATTTACTGTTGCCTGCCCTTCACTAAAAACAAAATTTATGTTAAATACTTAAAAAGTGGCCTATTTTCTGTGAATTTGTATGACTGGGAAGATGTTCGGGAAAAGAAAGAGGAGCACTATCTTTGAAAAACACATTGACATACTTCATAAGGCTATGTGAAGGCTGGAGTTATGCAGACTGACCTCCCTTGATATTGTCTTGTATAAATGGCCTTAAATTAATATATCTATAGTTAGATAATAAAACAAAAAATATAAATTTATTATTAGAAAGTATACCTGTCAGTTTACTTCTGGTTCATCTCTGTCAAAGCAGGTTGGATCAGTTTTACAAGGAAACCAATGATGTGCATACTCCTAATGTTACGGCAGTCTGGTTGGGATTCCTTTAAGGTAGGTTAATTTTTAAGCCAAGTATCATTAAATGTCTGTGGTAGGCAGCTTCTGAGATGGCTCCCAATGATCCCTACTTCCTGGCATCCATGTTCTTGTTGTTATTCTCTCCTGTTGAGTTTGGGGTAGACCAAATAACATACTTTTGATGAATAGAATACAGCAACAGGATGGGGTGTCACTTCCAGGATTAGGTTACAGGAAGATTCTGGCTTCCATCTCGCTCACCCTCTGCTGGCTCTCTCAATTGCTCACTTTAATGGAAACAGATTCCCAAGCTGTGAGCTGCCCTATGGAGAGGCAGGGGAACTGAGGAGGGCTTCTGGCCACCAGACAGTGAGGAACCAAACCCCGCCATAACCACACATGTGGACTTGGACGGAAGTTCTCCTTCACTGTCAAGACTTGAGATGATGGCAGCTCCAGCTGACACCACAAATGCAGTCTCCTGAGAAACCCTGAGCCCTGCTGTGCCCCTATTCCTGACCAAGAGAAGCTGTGAGATAATCAGTTTGGGTTATTTTAAGCTGCTAAATATGGGAGTAATTTTTTACTCAGCCATAGATAATTAATACAGTGTCCTTTTAAAAAATAAAAACTCACAGGAGACCCTCAAACTTCATGTTTTCTTGGTGCAGTTTTAACTAGCATTTCCTGAGAAATAATTTAGCACAGTGGTTTTCAGTGACTAACAACATCAGAATCAATAGGGAAGTTTAAAAAAAATTCAGGTGCCTAGGTTTGCCCTCAAAAATTCTATTTGAATTGGTCTGGGGTAGGATCCAAGCCTCAGTCTTTTAAAAAATTCCCCAGGCATTTCCAATGAGTAGTTGAAGAATCACTGATTTAGTCTAAATCAACGTTTTAAGCCCTTCTGAGTGCCAGGCGTAGGCGATATAACATTGAACAGGATAAGGAGCTCACCCTTCATGCATAGGTCAGGAGAGAAGACCAACATGTAAACAAACAGTGACAACACTGTGGCATACCCTCTAGTAGAGTTATGTACAAGGTGTATAAGAAGCACAGAAAAGGAAACACCTAACTCAGTCTGATAAAGTCAGAAAGGGCTTGACAGAAAAAGCTGGTCAGCAAGAACATGGCAGGAGGGAAGATTACAGGCAAAAGAGAAACAAGAGTAAAGGCACAAAGTTGTTAAAGAATATGTGGGGAGATGGTATGTTCATATTTGAGTAACATGAACTCCAGAAAAAACTTCAGAAGGGTAGGGAAGAGAGTTGACAGAACACAAAATTAGGGTACAGAAACCAGTGAGGATGAGGACGTGACCTCTGGGGGTGGTGTAAAGGATGGAGGAGAGGATTAATTTAATGTTCAGGATACATAATGGATGGGACTTGGAGGCAGGTACTGAAATACAGAAAGAGGAGCCTGTGATGACTCCCAAGTTCTGGCTTGGCCATTGTGTGGGTGGTAGACTGTAACTTTGGCAGCAAATATGGGGGAAGCAAAAGCAGAAGACGGAAACGAAGAGCTCAGTTTCAAGACCTAAGTTTAAAGACTCAGAAGAAACAACTGGTTGCAGTTGGCACTAGAAATGAACACCAAATTGCCATGTCACTTGCCAAAAGAACACATCTTTGTGGATGACTTTGTGTATTTGGAAATAATCGAGAACATAGCTTCTGTTTCGTCTCTGTGTGCCTTGGTGATTTGCAGTCAGCTTTCAGTAAGACTGGGAAGATCTTGAGAATTAGCTGTATTGGCTTTTAGAAAGCGTTGTATTTCACTAAGCCAAACAAACCTTTAAAATTGAACAATATAGGCTGCTTTTTACTGTTGATTTTTGTCCATTGTCTACAGTTCACTCATACCACAGGCTTCTCCTTGGGAGCCTTTACCCCACTTCCCACTTACCTGAGTAATGCCTTGGTTTGCCCAACTATTAGTAGAATTTTGAACTGACATAAGATTACATTGTGTCATGAGATGGGAAGGTTCTGTTGTTGACATCCACATAGCTTCATTATGATCTGGTCGTTGTTTTAATTTTCAAAGGAGCAATACCTTCAGCTCAGTACTTCAGTCTATTTAAAGCATGTTAACCCCATGTATCAGAGTGAAATTACATGTTCTTACTATGAATCTCTGACACTGTAATGAGCTTTCCAGTGTCAATCTACTCACCTGTTGTGGGTGCTTTTTAAGGAGCAAAGATATCTAGTATCCCCATTAATCACTATTGATAAACTGACATTTTTAACTTTTAAAACTATTTGCTTTCCCCTCTAGTCTGGACATATGCCCCCACAGGAGGCAGAGAAACCACAGGGAAATAAAACTGAATCATACTGTGAAAGGAAGAGATTGCACACTTGTTGTCAAGCCTGCCTTGAGGCTGGTTTCAAAAACTGCTGATGTCCGCATAGCATATATCTCTAAGTAAATCAAACCTGTAATTCAGCTTGGCTGCCTCTAAGTCATTTTGATTCCTGCCAGCAAGAACATTAATGAACTTAGTATCTCTACGGGTTTATCCATGTGTAAGACCCAGTTCCTTATTCCGCATGCCAGCAGCTGCCTCTGCTCCATCTGATAAAGTGGAAAGTTGGAATAGGTCACACAAATCCAGATCATTACTTAAGCACGGATTATTGTAGGCAGTGTCCTCTAAGTCTTCTGTCTGGTTTTTGGATAGAAAGCAATAAAGTTTCTAGGACTTGGATTTGAAAAAAAATCCATACACTAGTAATTCTTGTCATGAAGAAACATCTTATGAAATTCAGCTTATTCATGCCTTTATTCTTCCTAGTTTTATTCTCCTTTTGACAATGATAAATAATTCAATTGTATTGTACAGGGTACAGTTGTGGGAGTATTCCAGAACACATAGTACTTCCATGGCTTTCCCAAAACGGCATGAGACATATAGGAAGTATGAGAAAATGGACATGAACCTAATTTGTCAAAAAAATTTTAAGATTAAAAACGTAAAAGAATATAGACCAGTTGTTCCCAAATTTGGCCAAACATTAGAATCACCTACATCTCTTTAAAATTCCAAAGCCCAGGCCACATGCAGACCAATTAAATCACTTTCTGGAGGTGGGACACAGGCATCAGGAGTGTTTTCACTCCCCAGGTGATTCCGATGAACAGACAAGCATGGGGGCCGCTGATCTCGACAACTCTGTTACCTCATGACTTCAAGAAAACCCAACTGCAGCTCCTCCTAGACTACCTGCTCTGCCCTCGGTGGGAGGTTCTCTGCTCTGCAGCTTCTCCATCAACTTTGTCAGCTTTGAGCTTAAGCAAGGCCACTGCATGAGAGGTAATTCAGTCACTGAAAGGCAACAATTAAAAATCAAAGACCACAGGTGGATATAAAATAATCGATTCCAAATTTTTTTAATTATTGATATTTGCTGAAATTTTTCCTGATAGTCAAAGTTTTGTGTCTCAGATTTTCCTATTCCATTTTCATACACTGATAACTTCTTATGCAGTTAGTTTTATGAAACTCTGGTCCACTAGGGTGACTTTTTTTCATGCTTTGGGTGATTGTTTTAGAATTCCTTCTTTGAATTAGTAATCTTTAAAATATTTAACTCGGGGCTATGCATTGAATGAGAATTGTTCGTTTGCCTTGTTTAGCACAGTTTGACACAAAGTATTTAAAATTTTATTTTCTATGTCCACATAGCACGTTACTTAAGCAATCACTGGCTGTCCAAAAACTGAAGGAAGCTTGATTTTACCTTTTTTTTTTAATTGAAATATAGTCGATTTACAATATTGTGTTAATTTCTGCCGTACAACAAAGTGATTCAGTTATACATACACACACACACACACACACACACACACATTCTTTTTTTTTAGCTTGATTTTAAATATAATAACAGCTGTTTACTCATAGATGGTGAATTTACATGGTTGACACCTTTTATCAGAACTCCAGCATTTGTACAAATAACCATGCTGGCCTATAAATTTTTTTTTAATTAATTAATTTATTTTTTGGCTGCATTGGATCTTTGTTGCTGCACCGGCCTTTCCCTAGTTGCAGCGAGCGAGGGCTACTCTTCAGTGCGGTGCACAGGCTTCTCATTGCGGTGGCTTCTCTTGTTGTGGAGCACAGGCTCTAGGTGCGCAGGCTTCAGTAGTTGTGGCACGTGGACTCAGTAGTTGTGGCTCACGGGCTCTAGAGCAGCAGGCTCAGTAGTTGTGACTCACGGGCTTAGTTGCTCCAAGGCATGTGGGATCTTCCCGGACCAGGGCTCAAACCCGTGTCCCCTGCGTTGACAGGTGGATTCTCAACCACTGCACCACCAGGGAAGTCCCTGGCTATAAAATTTTAAAGCTAATATTATAACCTGATAAAATGATGGTTTTGCTATATGCTTATATGTATCTTGAGAGAGATTAATTAAAGGAAATAAAATAGCAGTTGAAGCTGCTGGATGGTTGAAATTATCTGAATAAGTGTGATCTTGACTTTAATGAATTAACAAGTAAGCTTCTTGCTGTAAGTATTTAATTAATTTTAAACCACATTTGATTTTGAAACCGTTTACACTTAATTTATGGTCTAGTGTTCAATTAAAATCATCTATACTATTATGTGCAGGCTCTAGATCCTATTCTTGCATCGGTTATGTCACTCTTTGGTCACTGACCACCACTGAGGAGTAGAAAAAGGAGGCATATGGCTGTGATCTTCTAATTTCTCATAATACTTTTCAGGTGGAACCTTTAGGGAAAACGTTTGCGTAGAAAATTCATGTATTTTTTACTCAGATTTTATTCTGTAAGGAATCGTTTGGGAGGGGTGATAGAAACAAATGAGAATGCATGTTTGTCTAATTAAGAACAAAAGTCTGAGATGTTGCAGTTGTTTCCTAAAATCACTTTTTTCATATGAAGATTTTGGATAAGTCATTATTAAGGAAACTAAGGACAGCTGTGGTATGTTGAAAGCACACCAGCCATGGACTCAGAAGGCCTGGGTTTGAATTCCAGTTGCTTACAAATGTAAGGAGGATTATGTTTATCCCTCCTCTGTTAAAATGCTTTTTTAATATATGAAGTTTAAATATGGCCCCAGAACACATTTGTTTCTACTCCATAAAAATAGTCGTATACTGTATGTCAATCTTTTTAAAATTATTTATTTATTTGGCTGCATCGGGTCTTAGTTGCAGTGCAGGGGCTTCTCTCTAGTCATGGTGCGTGGGCTCCAGAGCATGCAGGCTTAGTTGCCCCATGGCACATGAGATCTTAGTCCCGTGACCAGGGATCGAACCTGCGTCCCCTGCATTGGAAGGCATATTCTTTAACCACTGGACCACGAGGGAAGTCCCTGTATGGCAATTTTTAAATTTCATTATAAGTGAGGGAAACCATGGTATATATAAGCCAAATGGTAACTACTTCCAACATAATGAGATTTGATTTTGAAATATCTTAGAATTTGTATTTGAATGTGAGAGATACTTTGGGAAACTCTAATTCAGTGTGACCCCATTTATAGCAGTGATATTGGGGAACAGGGTTACCAGTTATGGTCTGTACTTCTTAAATCATGTTCTTATTGTATATAGTTCTATTTGGGGAAATATCCTTTGACATATAGTATTTTGAGCCAAGTAATGAGCTACAATGTAGACATAATTAGGTAGAATAATTCAACTTCATTATAAGGTTGTTCTGTAGCTCTTTTTCCTTTCTTCCTTGCAGAATGCATTCCTAGTCTCCTTATTTAAAAATACAGCAATAAGAGGAAGTAATAACTCAGGGTGAAATAAAGCACCAGCCTAAAAAGATTGCTTATCTTTGCCAGGCTAAAGAGAGGCAAATAATTATTTTGCCTTTAAGGCCTTGATTCCGGTTGTTAGATTAAATAGACAGAGTGTTGGCCACATGTGACTTGAGCAGAATTGGTTATTTTACCAAACTTTGGATCAAGGTTTGCTTAAAGTAAGCTGTGTTGTGGATAAACCTTTGGAAGATCAAGAGTGAACTCTATTGCCCTCTACATTGTTTCCACCAGGATATTACGTGGGAGTATTGATTTTGAAAGTGAAATTTAACTTATAAGTGCAGATCATATTCAGGTATTCTTAAATGTAAAATTGATTTTGACCTACCCAGGAGCTATACGATAATAATGATCACAGAGGGGAGAACAAAGTTGCTGTATTTTTCTGTGCTCCTTTTAGAAAGTGTATCCTGGAGCACAGAGGTGGGCAGTTGGTCAACCCAGTTTCTTTCTTGTGTGACATGTTAGAGTTTGATATTGTCAGTCTTTTAACCAAGATTTGTATTGGGATCATTGCTGAAAGAGGCTTTGAGGATGTCATATCACCAGTATTCAGGTATTGTTATAGGTTTCATCCAGGGCAGATGAAAAGGTAACACAATTACCTAGTGCCCAACTAATTCAGGAGCATGGAGAAAAATAGGTTGATGAAGGCTTAACTCAAGTCAGATAACTCATATCATAGGTGGACACGGCTGGGTTAGCTCAGGGTTTTTGTTGCGTGTGTTTTTTTTTTTCTTCAAAGAAGCAGACTTTTTCTAAGATTAGAATCAACATTGCTGGCAGAAGCAGGAAACTTAGGGGCAGGCCATTAGGTGTAAGATCAAAGTACAGCTTCTTCTGTGTCTAAGCTGTAAGGACAGGAAGATGCCCATTTTTCTCAAGAGCTGCTTCAGCATAGTTATATCAGTAAGTTATATCAATAGACAAAGGAGAAACTAGGGATATATACCTGCAATTCCACCATCAGCCAAAAAGCCACATAAGTCTTTCAGACTCTCAGATAACATTCATGACAAGGAATGGTATATTTTGGTGTACTTTTAAACCCTATCGCTTTCATTTTTTAAGTATGTTTGTGCTCAGCAGAAGCCGGGGCGAGGGGGATGACAAGAGAAGTATAATACAGAATTACTCTTCTTTTTTTCCTTGAAACCAGTAGAGTTTAGTGTATGTATTATATACACACATGTATGTATATATATATGTATTTAATATTTAGCATAGTAACCTGTGGGCTTTTTAGATGTGTTTTATTGTGAAGTATAATATACAAATAAAAAAGTGATAATGTGACATGTACAGTTTACGAATTGTTCTAAGAGTAAACACCCCTTGTAACTGCCACCTATGGAGAAAAAGAAGGGGGGCAGGAGGAGTAGGGGAGGGGGAAGGAGGAGGAGGAGGAGGAAGAAGAGGAAAAGGTGGAAGAGGAGGAGAATTAGAAGAATTAGAATTTCTTCTCAATCAGAACCTTCTCCCCACACTCTTCGCTGAATAAGCTCTAGTTTCACTTTTTATGTGATCATTTCCTTGCTTTTTTTATAGTCTTACCACTTTGGTATGCACCCATATGCACCAGATACATCCATATAGTTTAGTGTTGTGTGTTGGGGAACTTTATGTAAATGTAATCATACTTGATGTATTCTGTAGTCTTGCTTCTTCCATTTGTCATCCATGTTGTTGAATGTAACTGCAGTTTGTTGATTTTCATTGTTTCACAGTATTCTGTTGTAAACGTGTACCACAATTCATTTATCCATCCTTCTGTGTTGGACATCTGGGTTGATTATAGTTTGTCCCTACTTCAGATAATGTTGCCATGACTATTCTTATGCTATCTCTTGGGGCACAGGGTATGCATTTCTATTGTACATAGACCTAGTCAATACAAATAAAAATGTGACAGTGGGCAATGAAACTATCTTCTTCTAGACAAAGATGTAGTGAGCCAGTAATCTAATGAAGGAAAACACCATTCTTTTGGTTATTCTAAGGTAGTAGGTGCTGTCTGGACACAGAGATGGCCATTTCCATCCAGGTGAATAATAAAATAGAGTATCCAGGATTGTACCTTTGCTTAAGATTCATGTTTGCAAGTATGTTTCATCAGGAAAATAAAATGTTTTAGTTTTTAAACTATCTCCGGTATTATTTCTAGAATTCTAAAATTAGTAGAATGAAATGTCCTTAGAGGGCAGAGAATATATCTCACATTTCTCTTAAGTTCTTCCCAGACCATGGCAATGCTAGAAAGATGTTAAGGCCCCACTAATTATGCATTGCCTCAAAAAATATACTGTGGAGTAAAATTATTTGTACAAATGGTTATAATTTCCAAGGGGCAGGCCCATAAAAGCGGAGAAGGGTGGATTAGTTTAACTTAAGACTTTTTCTGTTTTGAAAGCCTCTTTCCAGAAAAATAAAGAATAATAGTGTGGATGAGTCAATCTTTTTTCTCCAGAATTTTTCTTACCAAATTCGTACATGTCCTAAGTGCAGGTAATATAAGTGTATTTCTGAAGCCTTTTAAAATTATAATTTGATCCTTTTGTTTGCCTTTTGAAATGGAAGACAAAATAGACAGTACACTAAGTTTATCACTTCTGATAGACCTGTGCTTCAAAGCATATATATTTTAGGCCTTAGCTGATTTTGCAAGCTAAGTCTAGATTACAGTAAATTGATTTCAGTATCTTCCTGTTTTTTATGGGCTTCGTTCTAAAGCTTCAGCCAAAGAATCAAAATGTTTGTTACACTATTCTGGATTAGCTGAAGTCTTGTTCCTGTTTATATGAAATGACCATTTGGCCTAATGCAGTCAACATGAACACTTTACAACTCATCCAAGAACATTTCAAGTATTGAGAAAAAGGCACTTTAACTGAAAAATTAGGTTCTTCCCTGGTGGTCCAGTGTTTAAGACTCTGCACTTCCAATGCAGGGGGCGTGGGTCAGATCCCTGATTGGAGAACTAGGATCCCGCATGCTGTGTGGTGTGGCCAAAAAGAAAAAATAAAATAAACAAAGTACTTAATTGAAAAATTACTTATCCAGTATCAGGCTGGGAGAGAACATTGCTTCTTGTGAATTCAGCATACTACCCACAGCACGATTCATCTTGCTTTTTTGTTATAACAAAAGTGTTTGAATTCTTTTTTTCAATGAAAAGATTCTTATGGTGTATCTACCTTGGGGATTGTAACTTTCAAAAGGTGCTCTTAAATATATTACTACTACTGGGGCTTCCCTGGTGGCGCAGTGGTTGCGCGTCTGCCTGCCGATGCAGGGGAACCGGGTTCGCGCCCCGGTCTGGGAGGATCCCACATGCCGCGGAGCGGCTGGGCCCGTGAGCCATGGCCGCTGAGCCTGCGCGTCCGGAGCCTGTGCCCCGCAACAGGAGAGGCCACAACAGAGGGAGGCCCGCATACCACACACACACAAAAAAAATATATATATATATATTACTACCTTAACATATGGGCACCTAATTTACGACAAAGAAGGCAAGAACATACAATGGAGAAAAGACAGCCTCTTCAATAAGTGGTGCTGGGAAAACTGGACAGCTACATGTAAAAGAATGAAATTATAACAGTACCTAACACCATACACAAAAATAAACTCCAAATGGATTAAAGACGTAAATGTAAGACCAGACACTATAAAACTCTTAGAGGAAAACATAGGAAGAACACTCTGACATAGACCACAGCAAGATCTTTCTTGACCCACCTCCTAGAGTAACGGAAATAAAAAAATAAACAAATGAGACTTAATTAAAAGCTTTTGCACAACAAAGGATACCATAAACAAGACCAAAAGACAACCCTCAGAATGGGAGAAAATAGTTGCAAATGAAGCAACTGACAAAGGATTAATCTCCAAAATTTATAAGCAACTCATGCAGCTCAATAACAAAAAAACAAACAACCCAATCCAAAAATGGGCAGAAGACCTAAATAAACATTTCTCCAAAGAAGATATACAGATTGCCAACAAACACATGAAAGAATGCTCAACATCACTAATCATTAGAGAAATGCAAATCAAAACGACAATGAGATATCACCTCACACCAGTCAGAATGGCCATCACCAAAAA
>NC_041221.1:64866296-64885733 GCF_002837175.3 Physeter macrocephalus
GAAGTGAGAGAGTGGCATGGACATATATACACTACCAAACGTAGGGTGGATAGCTAGTGGGAAGCAGCCGCATGGCACAGGGAGATCAGCTAGGTGGTTTGTGACCACCTAGAGGGGTGGGATAGGGAGGGTGGGAGGGAGGGAGACGCAAGAGGGAAGAGATATGGAGACATATGTATATGTGTAACTGATTCACTTTGTTATAAAGCAGAAACTAACACACCATTGTAAAGCAATTATACTCTGATAAAGATGTTAAAAAAAAATGGTACTGGTGAACCTAGTTGCAGGGCAGGAATAAAGAGGTAGACATAGAAAATGGACTTAAGGACATGGGGTGGGAGGGCAAAGCTGGAGCAAAGTGAGAGTAACATCGACATATATATACTACTGAATGTAAAATGGTTGGCTGGTGGGAAGCAGCCGCATAGCACAGGGAGATCAGCTCAGTGCTTTGCGAAGACCTAGAGGGGTGGAATAGGGAGGAGGGGAGGGAGGCTCAAGAGGAAGAGGATATTGGGACATGTGCATGCATGTGGCTGATTCGCTTTGTTGTGCAACAGAAACTAACACAGTTTTGTGAAGCAATTATACTCCAAAAAAGATCTATTAAAAAAATTACGTATATTACTACCTTATTTAAAATATTTGGTTCCAAGATGTGTAGTACTCTGCACAAAGAATAAGCCACAAATCCCCTGAACACACAAAAGGAAAATGCTCAGCTGGGTTTCCCTTTTTATTTTGTTTTTCTGTGGTGGGTTTATGACTCGATACCCAGCTTCTGTATAGATTCACCTCTCACAGGACACAATTCCCTTTAATGTGTTTTCTATGCTTACAGAAAGAAACACTGTGTTAGTATCTTAGTCTGTTCAGGCTACTATGACAAAATACCATAAACCGTGTGGCTTATAAACAGCAGAAATTTATTTTTTACAGTTCTGGAGGTTGGAAAGTCCAAGATCAAGTTGATGTCGGGTGAGAGCCCACTTCCTGGTTCATAGCTTTCTTTTTGCTATAACTTCACATGGAAAGGTGGGTCTCATTTATAAGGGTACTAATTCCATTCATGGAACTCCACCTTCAGGACCTAATCACCTCGCAAAGGCCCCACCTCCTAAAGCCATGACCTTAGGATTTCAAAATATGAATTTTGGGGGAACACTAACATTCAGACCATAGCAGTTAGCAAACATGAGGAGAAATTTCATTTTTACTGCATGGCTTTCTTTTGATATATGGAGAGAAGCCCTTTTTTTTTTTTTTTTTTTAAATAAATTTATTTATTTATTTATTTTTGGCTGCATTGGGTCTTTGTTGCTGTGCGCTGGCTTTCTCTAGTTGCGGCGAGCGGGGGCTACTCTTTGTTGCGGTGCGCGGGCTTCTCATTGCAGTGGCTTCTCTTGTTGTGGAGCACGGGCTCTAGGCACGTGGGCTTCAGTAGTTGTGGCTCACGGGCTCTAGAGCACAGGCTCAGGAGTTGTGGTGCTCGGGCTTAGTTGCTCCACGGCATGTGGAATCTTCCTGGACCAGGGCTCAAACCCGTGTCCCGTGCATTGGCAGGCGGATTCTTAACCACTGCGCCACCAGGGAAGCCCTGTTCTGTTCTTGAGGATATGCAGAAGTGGGACTCCACAGCCATTCTAGTTACAGGCTGCTAGCATAAATTCTAATTTTAATGGTCTCTTACTTAAATACATTTTGCTATAATCTAACTTAGTGTTCCCTGAACTCTGTTCCTTAAAACACTAGCATCATTTGAAATATAAGGCTCTTCCTGTACCGTCAAGATGCCCATTAACATAGTAAAAGTTCTAACTCCAGGGAAGAAATTGTACCCAAGGTTTTTTACTTTCATGTGAATTTTAACCATTGCTGTCCTATCAGGGTGAATTATTCTATATTTGCTGCTAAAAGCATTTTATTTTGACCCACCTGTTTATTATTGCTTATATATTGTATAATATCTATAGGAGTTCAGAAAACAGCATGGTTAGAGCAGCCTGGGACAACTTCATGGAAGCATAGATGTTCTTGACCCTGGCCTGCCGCCAGTATAGCTTTCTGTAAGCACCAGTTTTATTGCGGCTCTCCTCTGCTCATATACCTTCCTACACATGCCAACTCTATACCACCACCATGGAAACTGGAATTTTTTCTTATTTACTTTTCCAATTCTTTGCTCTTAATATCTTTTAAATTCATAAAAGAATCTAAAATGTTTACCCCAGATTAATAAAAGCAGTAAGTTGTCAAAAAATATTTAAAAGCCACAGATGACATCAGTCAAAAAGATACTTTCACTTGACTGGTAGAAGCACTTTAAAAGGGCTTCCTGGGGACTGCACCACAACTCCTGAAGCCTGCGCATCTAGAGCCTGTGCTCCGCAACAGGAGAAGCCACCGCAATGAGGAGCCTGCTCGCTGCAACAAAGAGTAGCCCCCGCTCACCACAACTAGAGAAAGCCTGTGCACAGCAACGAAGACCCAACACAGCCAAAAATCAATAAATTAACTAATTAATTTTTTAAAAGAACAGAACAGATAGTTGTCTATATGTTACTCCCTCTAAAAGTGTGATTCTCAACAGCAGCTTCCCTTGACAGGATGGTAGCTGAATAACAGTTGGATTTTGTCAAATGTCTTTTCTGCATCTCTTGAGATGACTGTGTTTTTCTTTTCCAGTTTGTTAACATGATGAATTACATTGATTAATTTTCTATTGTTAAGGCAACCCTGCATTCCTGGGATACATCCCACTGGGTTATGATGTACTATCCGTTTACTATATTGTTAGATTTGTTTTGGTAAAATTGTATTTAGAATTTTTGCATCTATATTCATGAGGGATATCAGTTTGTAATTTTCTCTTATTGTAATATCTTTGATCTTTGGTTTCATTGTAATGCTAGCCTCATAGAATGAGTTGGGAAGTATTTCTTACTTTTCTATTTTTGGGGAGAGTTTGAATAGAATTGTTATTATTTTATCATTAGATGTTTGGGAGAATTTACCCTGAAGTCGTCTGGATTTGGAATTTTCTTTGTGGGAAGGTTATAAACTACTATTTCTTTAACAGATATGCAGTTCATACCAATACCCTCAATCCAACACCACAAAGTTGACTTTAGTTTTCATCTTTTCCATATATGTAACTCCCTTTTCTGACAATGAGAAATCTGTCTCCCATTATCTTTAATACATTTACTTCTTTAACTCCCCTGTGTATAACCAATCTCCCTTTGCTAGTTCTGCTCCCTTCCCCAAACAAATGCCTCTTCATCCCACTTGGGCTGACACCCTGCCCAGGGCTGCAGCTACTACATCCTCCCCCAGCCCCTACCTCACATGGAAGCCCTCCTCACCCCACCTGAGCCCCAAGACCCCACACTGGGGCTGTTCTGCTGCTCAGAAGCCCTCCTCACCCCACCCAGGCTTTGATACCCTATACCAGACTGCCCCATTGCAAGGACACCTCCCCACCTTCTCTTCTCATCGATTTGAGAAATTGTTCTATTTAAACTCCATATTATCTAGTACGTAATTGATGATTAATAAATAATAAGACTAAAAAGAACTACATTTTAAAATGGACACATGCTGTATTGAGACACATGACACTCTGAGAAAAGTGTTAGTATTATCAGAATTGCTAGAGTTTGTGTTCCAGCCTTGATGTTGACTAACTTATTGACTAACTCTGCATCCATAGACAAATTAAATGAACTTCTTTGAACTCATACTTCTTATTCTGTTAGATGGGATGAAGATAGAAATAATTCTAATATAACAGTAATGTTAATAGACAGCACGTGTCACCTCCTGTGCACCAGGTGCTTTGCTAAGGACTTGACATATATTGTCATCTAATATTCAAAATGGTCTTTTGGAGGAGATACTATTATATTCATTTTACAGAAGAGAAAATTGTCACTTGAGGTAGATACCATTATCTTCCTCATTTTACAGATGAAGAAACAAAGTACAAAGTAGTAATTCATCCAAAGTTATATAACTAATAACTGGTGAAACTGGAATTCATACACTGTACCTCCACAATCCAATATTGCCCAAAACATATGAAAATTTCTAGTACGTAGTAGGCATTAGTAAATAATAACCATTTTGATGTATAGTGATTAATTATAACAGCTCTGAATCACTATTGCCAGGTCTATGACATAGGAAGAGTCATGGCACTTTTTGATGGGAGTAGGGAGGATGATCCATTAAAAAATTTTTTTTAATTTATTTTTTATTTTTCATACAATTTTGAAAGGTTACTTTACATTTACAGTTATTACAAAAATTGGCTTATTCCCTGTGTTGTGCAATACATCCTTGAGCCCATCTTACACCCAATAGTTTGTTCCTCCCACTCCCCACCCCTATGTTGCCCCTCCCCACTGGTAACCGCTAGTTTGTTCTCTATATTTGGGAGTCTGCTTATTTTTTGTTATATTCACTAGTTTGTTGTATTGTTTAGATTCCATATATAAGTGATATAATACAACTTGAACACAAATTGGAAGTAATTTTTCTTACTAGGCAGAGTTTAAAAATCCTCCCTATTTATTCCAGATTGATAAAGGAGACATTTTTGTAGACTCAGAAATAGGTTATGTACTTAAATCTAAAAGGAAATTTAAGGTGAGAAAAAAATGTTTCCAGTTGATAGAAGATGAGGGAAAGAGTTAACGGTACCCCAGAGATAAAAGAATAAACAAAATAGCTCAGAGCTGGAGGAAGTAGCCCAGTGGTTGCAAGGAGAACAATAAAGACTTGAGAAGCATCCATCATTCCGGTTCAGAATTTAATAACAGCCCAAGGTCCTGGATATGTGAACCTGGCACCTGACAAGTGCCCAGTATGTGCTTGTTGAATTGACCTGACAATCCTTTAAAAAGCTTAAGTTGAATTTCTAGTTAAAGGCACAAACCTATAATAAAAGAACAGGAAGGAAGACAGCCTCAAAGTTTTGGAGGCTGGAAAGTATGTAGGTACTGACTTAGCAGACTAGAGAAAGCAATCCTAAAACTGGCAGTGAGGAAAACTGAACAGAAACTCAATTTACATTGCAAAATCCCCCAAGACCCAAGCATCTCTGGAAGGCAGGGGTGAAGATGGGGTTAAGTCTTCTCTGACAGTGTGTTAATGAAGCAATTATTCTTTTATTCCTTTCCCACTTTACACAAAAACTGCCCTTGACCTTCTCAGCTCCCAGACTGCTGGCTGTCAACCAACATGCAACTGGCATAAAAATAGAAATCTTCTCTCAGGGAGAGAAAAGAACTAAGATCCTGACATCAGGATGTCCCCAAGGAGTAGAACTGAGATCTTGGCATTAGGAATCTCCCAAGGAATAACCCAGCTAGATCACCTTATGAAGACTACAGTCAACAAGCTACAAGTACATACACAGAGTTTCTAATCAGCTTTCAGGTGCACAACTTTTGGTTTGAGCAAAGAGCCAGGGAATGCCAAAAGGACAAGGAAAGCCTCTATGACCAAGGTATTCAGAAAAAGAGAGAAGTTGTTACATTCACAAATGAAGAACAAGGTGATATGTTAAAAAAAAAATTCAGAGAACAAAGAAACAAGCTTTTGGCAATTAAAATTATCATAGCAGATATGAAGGGGGTATAGAAAAAGTAGATTATACAGAAGGTAGAGTTTAGGAAATATTTCAGAAAGTAAAATAGAAAAGCAAAGACATAGAAAATAGAAGAGAAAAGGTAAAAAAATTAGAAGACCACTCTAGGAGATTCAACACCTAAATAATAGGAGTTCCAGGAAGAGGAAACAGAGAAAATAGAGGGAAGGAAATTATAAAAAGTAATTCAAGAGAATTTCTCAGAACTGAAAGGCATGCTTGCTCAGCATGATGGTCTAAAAAAAACCCACACCATATCGTATTATGGCATTTCAAAGCACTAGGGAAAAAAATCCTACAGTCCCCGGACGACTGGGGAAAATGTTTCATACCAGAATCAAGACTCAGAATGGTACCAAATGCCTAAAATATAACAGTAGAAGCTGTAAGACAATGAAACAATGTCTTTAAACTTCTGAAGGAAAATGATTTCCAATTTCAATTTCATTTCCATCTAAAAGTGTGAGGGCAGAATGAAGATCTCTAAAAATCCACCTCTCTTGCACCTTTTCTCAGGAAGGTACAGGAGGATGTACTCCACCAGAACAAGGAAGTGAAGTAAGAAAGAGTAAGACCTTGATCCAAGAAACAAAGCAAAAAGGAGAGTCTCCAGAATGGGTTAAATGGAGACCTCCAGGTGACAGCCATGCCTAGAAGGCAACATGTCCAGAATGGAACAGGTCACAAAGTTCCAGAAAAGATTTCTTCAGGACAATGAAATTGATAAAATAACTAATTTGAATATTTCAAGTGGAAACTTGCACACTTTGGGAAGGATTTGGATTAAATTAGCAACAAGTCCATAAAAGAGTAAGTAAATCGACAAAAAGACCACTGTTAATTTCAGAGAAAACTAAAAAGCTATGCAGGGCTTATTAGAATTAAGAACTTGTGGGCTTCCCTGGTGGTGCAGTGGTTAAGAATCAGCCTGCCAATGCAGGAGACACGGGTTCGAGCCCTGCTCCAGGAAGATCCCACACGCTGCGGAGCAACTAAGCCCGGGCACCACAACTACTGAGCCTGCATTCTAGAGCCTTCGAGCCACAGCTACTGAAGCCCACGTGCCTAGAGCCTGTGCTCTGCAACAAGAGAAGCCACCGCAATGAGAAGCCCACACACCGCAACCAAGAGTAGCCCCCACTCGCTGCAACTAGAGAAAGCCCGCGCACAGCAACGAAGACCCAACGCAGCCAAGAATAAATAAATAAATACATTTATTTTTAAAAAAAAGAATTAAGAACTTGTACTCATCAAAAGCAAGTGGAAAAAAAAATAAAACTCTTGAGGAAATACTCACAATATCCATAAATGACCAATAATATCAAGAATATAAAATAAACTTGTAAAAATCAATAGTAAGACCACAAACAACCCAATACAAAATAGGCAGGGGATATAAAGAAGTATTTCACAGAAGAGGAAATTACATATGGCCAATAAATACAAAGAGATGTTCAACATTACTGGTGATCAGGAAAATACAAATCAAGATCACAATGATATAGCCATTTCACTGGCAAAATTTAAAAAACTTGTAATACCAAATATTGAATAATATGTGGATTTACAAAATCTTCTATGTGTTGCTGGTGAGATTAAAAAATAAAAATATTTTGACATTACCTTCCAAAGTTGAAGAAAAACATACTCTGTGATCCAGCAATACTCTTTTAGGGGGAAAGAGGAAGTTTTCAATATATATAATAGGAGAAAAAAATAAATTAAAAAAATATATATATAATAAGAGAAAAGTACAAGAAGTTTTACCACAGCACTGTTCACCAAAAACCTGGAAATAACCCAAAAGCTGCACATCAGTGGGAGAATGGATAAATAAACTGTGATCATTTAAGCAGTTAAAACAAATAAATATATGGGTGAATCAGAGTGATTCTATAATAAGTGGAAAAAGTAAATCTCAAATATTATAACCAGCCTCATGTATTTACATAAAATTTTTTTAATGTTAATCTTCCTGCTTTCTAGTCACTTATTAGTCATATTCTTTTACTTGTTGTGAGATAATCCCAGAGATTATAATTTGTATTCTTGATGTATAAAACCTAATATAAATTAGTACTTTTATCTCTTCCTGGACAGTTCAAAGACTTTCAAAAAAAATTTAAATCCTATTTATCACTCTCCTTACTTATTTACCATTGTTTTCATGTATTTGAATTATCTCTATGTTTTTAGCTATACAAAACATTATAACTATTGTTTTCTGCAATGAATATTGACCTGGTTTACCCACATATTTATCTGGTTTTTGCTCTTCATTCCTCTCTACATTTCTGAATTTCCCCTGAAATTATTTTCCTTCTGCTTGATGAACATCATTTAATACTCTCATTTTTTCCTTTGAAAATCTATTTATTTTACATCCTTTTTAAAGCATTGCTTTTTCTGGGAATAGAATTCTAGGCTGGGATTTATTTTCTTTTTGCACTTTAAAAATATTGTTTCATTGTCTTTCCACGTCAGTTTGCTCCTGTTTAACCAGATGTTCCTTTGAAGACCATCTATTGTTTTTCTTTTTCTCTTTGTCCTTAGTGTTTAGTAGTTATACTATGATATGTCTAAGTGTGTGTGTGTGTGTGTGTGTGTGTATTGTTTGTAATCTATAATATGACTGAATCTGTGGCTTGGCATATTTCATCATTTTTAGGAAAATTTAAATTACCTCTTCAAATATTCTGTCCAATTTTCCTTCTCCCCTTCTGTGTCCTCTATATTTCTTACAGAAAGAACAAGTTATAAGAAAGAATAGAAAAAAAAAATCCTTTTTATTCTTTTTCTTCCTTACTTCACTTAGGATGTTTTTATCTGATCTATCTTCCAATTCACTAATTCTCTTTTCAACTTTTTTTAATCTGTTGTTAGATCTATTCATTGGGGTCTTAATAAAGTTATTGTTTTTACATTCTAGAATTTTTTTCTATTCTTTCTTATAGTTTCCAGTTCTTTACTAGAATTCTCCATCTTGTCTTTTATTTCTTTGAACATATTAAGTGTAATGAAAGTCAACTCACTTGATATCTTGTTATATCAAGATATCAAGTTATCACTTGATAACTTCATTATTTTGATCCTCTATTGTCTGTTGTTTATCTTGTTTTTTCATTATGTTTTCATATGCTTGGTTATCTTTTATTAAACACCAGGCATTGTACAGATACTTTGAGGTCTAAAATGAGGCTGTCTTACTCCAGCAAAGATTTGAGTTTGTTTCCAGAAGATTGCTAAGGGCATTGGCAATATTGGATCACCTTAATTCCTTAGAGGACTGAGAAAAATCCCAGCTGAGCTTCAATCTCTGAAGGCTAGTCTATTTCTAGTTCACTCTTTACTCCTAGGATTTAGCTTTTATGATCTCAATCTAAAACCTGGAGGATATCCTTCACACCATCCTCCTTGATGGGCACTGAACTCCAGTTTTGTCTGCTGGTCTCATGTGTTTATCAGGAGCTTTGCTCAGCTATTTAGTTACTTCTTCCAAAATCAACATATGACTAAGAGGAATATAGCCTCAAATTCCTAGGAAGGGCTTCCCTGGTGGCGCAGTGGTTGAGAATCCGCCTGCCGATGCAGGGGATACGGGGTGAGCCATGGCCGCTGAGCCTGTGCGTCCGGAGCCTGTGCTCCGCAACGGGAGAGGCCACAGCGGTGAGAGGCCCGCGTACCACAAAAAAAAAAAAAAAAAAAAAAAAAAAAAAATTCCTTACCTCTCTGGGTTTCTTCTCCCTGATAATGATCTCACAATTCTTTACTGTTTTGTTATCTCTCTGATAACTTCAAGCAGATTTTTGAAAATATTTTCTCTAGCATTTCAACTTGTTCTTACTGAAAGGATTGGCCCCAATTACAAAGTTTGCCATTAAAGTGAAGCCTCAAAAGATACTTTTTATCTACTAGCCCTATGTATCCCTTTATGTGGAAATACCTATAGATGCAATAAACTTTTATAAAAATGAAAGTAAGAAAATGACAAACACAAGATTCAAGACTATGGTTAACTTAGATAAAGGGAGGCAGAAAGATGTATTCGTTGTGGGTAGGGAGAAGATGGTTAGATGTAGGTTATTTTTTTTTTTTACTGAAGTATAGTTGATTTACAATGTTGTCTTAGTTTTAGGAGTACAGCAAAGTGATTCCGTTCCATATGTATGAATATATTTATAAAAGAATATATATATTCTTTTTCAGATTCTTTTCCATTATAGGTTATTACAAGATGTTGAATATAGTTCCCTGTGCTATAGGTCCTTGTTGTTTATCTGTAGGTCCTTGTTGTTTATCTGTTTTATATACAGTAGTGTGTATATGTTAATCCCAAACTACTAACTTATCGCCCCCCCCCCTTTCTTCCCCTTTGGTAACTGTAAGTTTGCTTTCTATGTCAGTGAGTCTATTTGTTTTGTAAATAAGCGCATTTGTATCATTTTTTTTAGATTCCAGATATAATATTTGTCTTTGTCTGACTTACTTCACTTAGTATGATAATCTTGAGGTCTATCCATGTTGCTGCAAATAGCAATATTTCATTCTTTTTTATGGCTGAATAATATTACATTGTATATATATGTACCACATCTTCTTTATCCATTCATCTGTTGATGGGCATTTAGGTTGCTTCCATGTCTTGGCTATTGTAAATAGTGCTGCTGTTGGGGTACATGTATCTTTTTGAATTAGAGTTTTCATCTCTTCCAGTTTTATGCCCAGGAGTGGGATTGCTAGATCATATGGTAACTCTATTTTTGGTTTTTTAAGGAACCTCATACTGTTTTCCATAGTGGCTGCACCAATTTACATTCCTACCAACAGTGTAGGAGTGTTCCCTTTTCTCCATACACTCTCCAGCGTTTAATATTTATAGACTTTTTGATGATGCCATTCTGACATCTGATAACTCATTGTAGTTTTGATTTGCATTTCTCTAATAATTAGTGATGTTGAACATCTTTTCATGTGCCTGTTTGCCATCTATATCTCTTCTTTGGAGAAATTACTATTTAGGTCTTCTGCCCATTCTTTTTTTTTTTTTTTTTTTTTTTTTTTGTGGTACGCGGGCTTCTCACTGTTGTGGCCTCTCCCATTGCGGAGCACAGGCTCCAGATGCACAGGTTCAGCGGCCGTGGCTCACGGGCCCAGCCGCTCTGTGGCATGTAGGATCTTCCCAGACCGGGGCACAAACCCGTGTCCCCTGCATCGGCAGGCAGACTCCCAATTACTGTGCCACCAGGGAAGCACCTGCCCATTCTTTGATTGGGTTGTTTGTTTTTCAGTTAGATCACTGAATAGTGATCTAACTGAAATCATGATAGGGCCAAATTTGGGGATTAAATGTGTGTATTTGTGTGGAGGAGCAAGAAGTGAAAGATAACTAAATCCTCATCTTCTATATTGGGAAATCAATAGATAATGCCTAAAGTGGAAAAGTCACAAAATAATCACTTTATTTAGAATTAAGAAAGTAAACAGGAGAATCTGCTACAGGAATTCAAAATGGTTGCCTGAAGGTATGGTGGGGTTGGGAGTGAGAAATGAAGTTTATGATAAGGTTTTTAAAGTTGCTTCACTCTTTAAACTGTTTATAAAATCTATAACATTGGTAAAAATTAAAAATAAGGGGTTATAGGAGCTAACTAAAAATAAGAAAAACATACAGTAGAAAATAATGGAAATGTGTATCTGAAGATACTTTGCCTAAAATTTATTCTATCACTTGATCTATTATTTCAACCAGTTGTTTTTCAACCAAGTTCTTTGCCATTTTCCACATGGCTAATTTTTAAAAAAGAAAGGAAGAAAGAAAAGAAAAAGCTTTTTAAAGTATGTGCTGTTTATCTGCAAGGATTTTTGTCAGATTGATGGCTATGGAGCACAGCCCCAAAATTCTGGAAAGAGATTACACTTTTATTTGGGAATCATGAGCTAAAAATAGAGATAAGATAATTGTTGAAAGGAGAGGAAAACCTCTGTGAAAATAATTGAAAGGAAATTATTGATTGAAAGGAAAACCTCTGTAAAAATAATTGAAAGCTTATCATTTGTTAAACTAAAGAGTCGAAAAATTATTGTCCAGGGCTTCACTGGTGGCGCGGTGGTTGAGAGTCCACCTGCCGATTCAGGGAACACGGGTTCGTGCCCCGATCCGGGAAGATCCCACATGCCACAGAGCGGCTGGGCCCGTGAGCCATGGCCTCTGAGCCTGCGCGTCCAGAGCCTGTGCTCCGCAATGGGAGAGACCACAACAGTGAGAGGCCTGCATACACCCCCCCAAAAAAAAAAATTATTGTCCAAATGATGAGACATTGTTAAACACTATGGAAAATGAGGATTTCTGCAAATTTTCAATAAAAATTCTGTTCCACACTTCTGATGGAAAATAAACTTTTGTTCAAGCATGTTTAGTAGTCCTAGGCTGAATTTTTGGCACTGTTAGCCATAGACAGTGTGTATTATCTTCTAGTTTCTGTATATCAAGCTTGGTACTCAAATACAACTCTCAGATCCTAGAATATAAGGATGAGGTAACATTCAGAAGCCGTCTTCTTTGGTCACTGATCTTACATGCAATCTGAAACAAAACTATTTGTAACAACAGTAAAAGCTGAGTTTGTACAGAAATTTAACCCATCAATACTTTAGTTTTTCCAACTCTAAAATGGGAATAGTCATTTTAGCTTACCTATTAGAGTTGCTCCAATAAGTAATTCAGATGATTGTCAAAGACAATCACATTAAAAACAAAATTAAAAAGGCTGATTGTTACATGTTAAAATAAGCACACAGAGGAATTAAAGATGAGTTTAATATCAAGATAGGAATAGGATTGTTTCAGCTTTTCAGAGTGTCTACAGAAGCAGGTATCATTTAACTAAAAGGAATGAACCATGTGTATTATATAAATAAGCACATACATATTTTAAAATCATGTTATATTTACTACATACTTGTTATCTACTGGCTCTGTGTAAAATACAAAATATGTGTATGTTTTTGTGTTGACATATCCACAAAGTCCTAATTCAGGATTTTAGGTATAGCCAATGAACTAGCTACATTTAGCTTCCACCCACGTACATGAATATAGAATATATTTTGCCAATGCCATAAGCAGTGAGTTGACAGGCCCCATGACATTTTTTGGTTACATGTTTTCAGTGACCACATTTTGAGTTACAAGGCTTACCAACCTCATGGCCATAAAATGTTCTAACACTCCCACCCTATTAGATACTGCATTTATATCTAGCTTATTCATTTCTGCCTCCACATTGGGTAACTAGGGAAACAGTGATGTCACTGCTCAGCATGGTACTTATTAACTTCCCTATTTAAGCTCATGGTTTGGAAAGCCTATAGTTATTTCATAAGTCTCACCTCCACCTCTGTAATAAATTCATACAACTCTAATTTTTCTGAGGGGAAAAAGGGAAAAACAGTATCATTCTGTTCAATGCATTGTTTGAAGGAAAACATATATTCCTAAATGTACTCTTTCTGAAAACTCACCTGTGCATTTGCAGCTCTTCCACACTTCTGATGGAAAATAATCTTTTTTCTGATGGACCTTGACAACATTGAGCCAATTGTGTGACCCGAATTAAATATCCCCCCTCAGACCATGCTCCTTTGAGCAGTCATTCTTCAGCTGGCCTCCACTACCACCTTGCATTTGATTTGAGAGGCTAGATCTCTATCTTGCTCTTCTTCCTTGTAATCTTCATTCCAACTCCATCATATTGGTAACAAGATTTTTTTTTTTAGAAATTAACAGTACCCAGGTGTAACCCTGGGCCTTAGAAAACCCACTGCCCCCAAAATGGGATATAAGTGAGTTAGCAATCTCTCCAGTGAAATAAATAAATGGACACTCAGTTCAGCTCAGCAATCACTTTCCTAATACGTTTGTGTTCTTTGTTTCCAAAATTATTTCCCTCCTCTTCCTTTCTCAGACTTGCTACACCCTCTGCTGCTCTCCCTCAGCTTTTGACCTGACAGTATAGTTCATTGGAAAATAGAAGCAATCAGACATGAATTCCTTTATATCCCCAACATCTAAACCATCAAACCAACCCATCTCCATACCTGTCTGTACTCTGCCTTCTCTTCACTTCTTTGAATGAAAGGCCAACGCCAACACCTGGGCTTAACATCCTACCTACCTGCTCTCATTCTCAATATTCCCTTCTCTCTCTTTTGCCTGAGTTTTTCCCTCTCTGATTGACAGTCTCATCATCCCCATGGTCTACTGTCTCCTGGCTTTAAAAAGCCTTTCCTTAACCCTACATACATCTCTAGCTACTGGTCCATTTCTCTTCTCCCCAGTCACTGGCAAATGTGATATATTTCAAAAAGGAGAGAGTAGTCAATTGTATTGAATGCTGCTGAGAGGTCAAGGGTCCAAGAATAGGACCCATGAAAGAGCACCTGTAATTTACTGTGTCCGTTTCCACATCTATTCTCTCTGGCCCCCTCCCCCCCCGATCGAGCTTCTGCCCCATCACTCCACTGAAACTGCTCTTGCCAGGGTACCCAGGAATTCCATCTAGCCACATTCCGTGGATCCTTAACCTCTCGGCAGCATTCAACACAATTGAGTCCTCTCTCCTTGATATACTGGTTCTCCCAAAAGCAGAACCTGAGACAAAGACTGGTATGTAGATGGTTTATTTGGGGAAAGATTCCAGAGAGCTAAAGTGAGAGATCATAGAAAAGGAGAGAAAACCAACACAAGATTGTGTTATGGAGTGGGCCATGCCTATAGGTGACTGCTGTAACCATCTGTGCTTGATTCATAAGACCGTCATTTATAAGACCCTGAAGAGCCTTATAAAATGTACCTCAGAAGTATCCACCTGGGGGATAAAAGGGGAAGCATGTATCCATCAGATCTCATCCACCACAACTCAGGAGTGTGACCCCACAAGTGTTACTGTCCCAGTCCCAGCTCATGCAGAAGTGCTAAGTAGGTTCCTGAGGATCCCACTACATGAGTCAGAGAAGCTCCCCAGGGCAGGAAGCGGGAGGTACCTGATTTCCATCTGAGGCAGGCATTGTCTGATTACACCTGTGTGAAGCCATTGAAAGCCTTTTTGGGACTTGTCATTACAGCAATGACTGGAGTAAACTTTGGGATTGAGAAGATTTAAAGGAGTCACAAGCTTCCCAACACCACACTTACCAAGTAACTATCCACCTTTTTTTCTGATTTCTCTGCTTCACATCCAAATGTTGACATTCCCATGGCTCTGTCCTGGAGCTGCTGGTCTTTTAAAAATCCAACCACTTTCATAGATGACCTTATTCAACCCCATAGATACAAATATCATCTATTTGATTCCCAAATACAGCCTTGACTTCTCCCTAGAACTCCAGACTTGTGTGTCTAACTGTCTGCTTGTCTCCTCTCATCTCATCATTTAGGAAATTATTATAAGGCTAATACCCTGTAATCATTACCCAGGTCAAGAAATAGACCAAAGCCCTACCATGTGCTTCTCTAACCCTATCATGCCCTTATATGTCCCTCTAAAAGTAACCACTCTCCTGACTCTAGCTTCCTCTTCCTTATGTTTCTTTATGACATTATCACCCAAGTGTGCATCCTTAGACTCTATAGTTTAGTCTTGCCTGATTTTTTGATACATCTTTTTATTTCCTCACAGTTTATCTGTTGAGTGACCTGGGCAATTTTGACCTGAATTCAGTGTTTCCAACAGTCTAGATTTTGTTCATGGTGCTGTTCATCATGTTCCTCTTTCTTCTGTATTTCCTGCAAATTGAGTCCAGACACTTGATCCAACTCAGGTTAGATGCCTGTAGTAAGATTTCAGGTGGTTGTCTTGTCTCTCTTTTGTAATGTCACCATTGTCTAGATGTATTTATTCCTGGGTCTGCAAAATGGTGATATTTTTCTTCAGTTGTTTCATTTTCACTTATTAGCTAGAATAATTTTTTAAAAATATGCTTCTTTTCATCTGCTATTTGGTAATTCAGTGGTACAGTTTAAGTAGGAAAGGCAAAGTAAATGCTTGATTTTCCTTGATTTACCAGACTTCAAGATAATGAACTGCTTCCCTGCTATCCTCTGGATGAGATAAGTTTTTAATATATCATTATGAGCAGATGAATTGAATAGATTTGATAGGTTTAAATCCACTGCAATTCTTATCTTTGTCGAATCTCAAAATGTTCCATTTTGAGCAGTGGGAGTCTCCTTAAGTCACTTCCTGAGTCCTTTTGACATGACCCTAGTGATCGTTGTTTGCTTCCTTGCTCTCTGGTATGACAAGGTGTTCCAGGTTCATCTTAAACATTTCTTGCCCCAGACTTGGTAAAGGGTTCTGATTACCCACCTCTTCTATATCTGTATCTGTTTTTCCACACCAGGAATCTTGGTTCTCAAGGATTCGAGAGATGATAGAATTAGAATATCCCATAATAATTCATTTGTTTTAACCCAACTGTACACACAAGAGTCTCAGAATAATAGTGCTAATAATACTAATATTAGTAATACTCATTACTCATATTAATATAATAATACTAATATTACTAAAAATACCACCAACAATTATGATTGTTGAAAGCAGTTTAAATTATTTTTTGGCATATAGTATTCCCATTCTTACCACCCACCCAACCCCATTTTATGCTTTTACTATATCCACATTGTCAGAGCATATAACTACTATATAATTTTTAATCTTTATGTAGTTCTACAAGTAATTATATATTTAGTGCTCACCATCAATCCTTATGTAGCTGAGTCATTTTTGTTGTCTGAAGCTTATTCTCTTGTGTTTCCTGAAGAAGCACTTATGGGAAACAACATCCCTTGAGTTCTCACATATTGATAAGTTTGTGCCCTTTGTATCTGAAGATGTATATTGCTCAATGTATATCTTTGGCTCATATTTTCTTTTCTTGAGTGTCTTAAATATGTTACTCAATTTTCTCTTGACATAGAGCACGGCTATCAGAATGTCTGACTGAATGTAATTTTTTTTTCCTTTTGAGCTAGATGCCCACCCCCCACCAATTTTTTCTTTTTAGTCCATTGAGTTTAAAATATAGTTTAAAATATTTGTTTTAGGAAATTTTTTCTTAAGTTACAGTTTTTCGTATTTGTTCTGTTATTTTGTTCTGCTTTTCATCAAGAACTTCTATTATCCGCATAGTGCATCTTTGTTTTCAGTATATGTCACTTTTTCTCAAATACTTTTTCTCTTTATTTTTACTTAAAAACAATCTGCTTTCACTTTCTATTTCTCTTAAGGCATTTTATTTTCTATTTACTCATTCTTGTGCTCCTTCTAGTTTAGCCTTCATTTCTAAAATAAATTTTTTCTTCATTTTGAATTCTGTCACCTCATTTTCCTAATTTTGATTTATGTTATTCTTTTATGTCTTAACTTCTTAATGTTTCTTAGATCATTTTGTTATAGTTAAGGTTTATCTATTTTTATGGGCATGTCTTTTTGGCATGCTCTCATTGACTATAAGGGTACTATTCTGCTCCTTATTTTGCTTTTAAAAATAATAACTTAGTATGCTATTTGACCTTGGTACATTTATGTTGCTTATTTTTATGTGAGTTTTCCTTAACTTTTAGAAGGAGGCTTCATGTAGATTTCCTAATTTCAAAGAACTCCTTCTTGTTTTCATAAAGTATTAAACTATGACAGCTTGTATTCTTAAATTTCCTGATTTTGTTTCTCTCTCCTGCTTTTATCTGGACCACCTCTTTGCATGGTCTCTATTGTCCACATTCTTCTCAAGTTAGATTCTTCTATCAACCATTTTGCTACAGTGTGGGGTCCTGACCTGGAAGGCAACCCTGGCTGATCATTTTCAAAAGTTCATAGACTCTAACAACCCCTTCAGATGCTATTGTGCACCTTGCATTCACACACTATGGGAGTAGGTACAGTCCTGCCAGTTTCAGCTGCTTTCTTCTAGTTGGCCTCCTATGCTTTTAGTGAATTCCAGTAGGCAATTTTGAGATCTCCTGGTCTCATATCTGGCAGATACCCTGTAGCTTTTCTGTGCTTCTCCTTATATAGATCCTGATACTAGGCAGATCTTGTGGCTGTTGGTGGTTTGAATCCCACTTATATCTTCAGGTTCATAGAGATACCTTGTACCAAGTTTGGTTGTAAATACAGTCCGTGGATTTTGAGTTTTGCTGTCTACTTACTTTGTTTTTATGTAGGGATTTGATTTTCACCGCCACTTTATCTTCTTATGGAATTCTCAAGGAACTAGTAATTTTAGCCAATAAATAAACAAGCCAATTCTCTCTTTGAGTCAACTGTCTGGTTATTCAATTTAAAATGATAAAACTATTTTGGGGAATTCCCTGGTGGTCCAGTGGTTGGGAATCTGTGCTTCCACTGCAGGAGGCATGGGTTCAATCCCTGGTCAGGGAACTAAGACCCCACATGTCATGAGATGTGGCCAAAAAAATTTTATTAATTAAAAAATTAAAATAAAATAAAATGATAAAATTATTTTGGGTGTACCAACATGATTAACTTTTACTTTTACAAGAGTAAAACAAAATGCATGTCTGCTTTCTGCTACACTAAACTTCTGTATCTCTTTTCTTGAAGCCCTGTCAAAAATGACATCACAGAATGGAATATATTGCTCCTAAGTTAACACTTTTCGGGGGTTAGATCACATAAATGTAAATGTTAGAGAAGTGACTGAATCTTTGTAAATCACTGTGTTAAAATACATGGTTCCATTTAGTGCATTAATATTGTAAATGAAATTCAGTTTCTTTTTTTTTTAAATTTTTGAATTTTATTTTATTTATTTTTTTATACAGCAGTTCCTTATTAGTCATCAGTTTTATACACATCAGTGTATAAATGTCAATCCCAATCGCCCAGTTCATCACACCCCCACCCCCATCCCCCGCCACTTTCCCCCTTGGTATCCGTACATTTGTTCTCTACATGTGTGTCTCAACTTCTGCCCTGCAAACCAGTTCATCTGTACCATTTTTCTAAGTTCCACATATATGCATTAATATATGATATTTGTTTTTCTCTTTGTGACTTACTTCACTCTGTATGACAGTCTCTAGATCCATCCACATCTCTACAAATGAGCCAATTTCGTTCCTTTTTATGGCTGAGTAATATTCCATTGTATATATGTACCACATCTTCTTTATCCATTCGTCTGTTGATGGGCATTTAGGTTGCTTCCAGGACCTGGCTATTGTAAATAGTGCTGCAATGAACATTGGGGTGCATGTGTCTTTTTGAATTATGGTTTTCTCTGGATATATGCCCAGTAGTGGGATTGATGGATCATATGGTAATTCTATTTTTAGTTTTTTAAGGAGCCTCTATACTGCTCTCCATAGTGACTTATCAATTTACATTCCCACCAACAGTGCAGGAGGGTTCCCTTTTCTCCATTCCCTTTTCTCCACACCCTCTCCAGCATTTGTTGTTTGTAGATTTTCTGATGATGCCCATTCTAACTGGTGTGAGGTGATATCTCATTGTAGTTTTGATTTGCATTTCTCTAATAATTAGTGATGTTGAGCAGCTTTTCATGTGCTTCTTGGCCATCTGTATGTTTTCTTTGGAGAAATGTCTCTTTAGGTCTTCTGCCCATTTTTGGATTGGGTTTTTTGTTTTTTTTTTTTTAATATTGAGCTGCATGAGCTGTTTATATATTCTGGAGATAAATCCTTTGTCCATTGATTCATTTGCAAATATTTTCTCCCATTCCGAGGGTTGTCTTTT
>NC_041221.1:64885965-64886672 GCF_002837175.3 Physeter macrocephalus
TCCATTGTATATCCTTGCCTCCTTTGTCATAGATTAGTTGACCATAGGTGCGTGGGTTTATCTCTGGGCTTTCTACCTTGTTCCATTGATCTATGTTTATGTTTTTGTGCCAGTACCATATTGTCTTGGTTACTGTAGCTTTGTAGTATAGTCTGAAGTCAGGGAGTCTGATTACTCCAGCTCCGTTTTTTTCCCTCAAGACTGCTTTGGCTGTTCAGGGTGTTTTGTGTCTCCATACAAATTTTAAGATTTTTTTGTTCTAGTTCTGTAAAAAATGCCATTGGTAATTTGATAGGGATTGCATTGAATCTGTAGATAGCTTTGGGTAGTATAGTCATTTTCACAATATTGATTCTCCCAATCCAAGAACGTGGTATATATCTCCATCTGTTGGTATAATCTTGAATTTCTTTCATCAGTGTCTTATAGTTTTCTGCATATAGGTCTTTTGTCTCCCTAGGTAGGTTTATTCCTAGGTATTTTATTCTTTTTGTTGCAATGGTACATGGGAGTGTTTCCTTAATTTCTCTTTCATATTTTTCATCATTAGTGTTTAGGAATGCAACCTATGGGATGCAGCAAAAGCAATTCTAAGAGGGAAGCTTATAGCTATACAAGCCTACCTCAAGAAACAAGAAAAATCTCAAACAATCTAACCTTACACCTAAAGGAACTAGAGAAAGAAGAACAAACAAAACCCAAAGTTA
>NC_041221.1:64887011-64887876 GCF_002837175.3 Physeter macrocephalus
TTTTTGGAAGAGTTTGAGAAGGATGGGTGTTAGCTCTTCTCTAAATGTTTGATAGAATTCCCCTGTGAAGCCATCTTGTCCTGGACTTTTGTTTGTTGGAAGATTTTTAATCACAGTTTAAATTTCATTACTTGTGATTGGTCTGTTCATATTTTCTCTTTCTTCCTGGTTCAGTCTTGGAAGGTATACCTTTCTAAGAATTTCTCCATTTCTTCCAGGTTGTCCATTTTTTCGGCATAGAGTTGCTTGTAGTAGTCTCTTAGGATGCTTTGTATTTCTGTGGTGTCTGTTGTAACTTCTCTTTTTTCATTTCTAATTTTATTGATTTGAGTCATCTCCCTCTTTTTCTTGATGAGTCTGGCTAATGGTTTATCAATTTTGTTTATCTCCTCAAAGAACCAGCTTTTAGTTTTATTGATCTTTGCTGTTGTTTTCCTTGTTTCATTTATTTCTGCTCTGTTCTTTATGATTTCTTTCCTTCTGCTAACTTTGTTTTGTTTTGTTTTTTTGGGTTTTGTTTGTTTTTCTTTCTATAGTTCCTTTAGGTGTAAGGTTAGATTGTTTATTTGAGATTTTTCTTGTTTCTTGAGGTAGTCTTGTATAGCTATAAACTTCCCTCTTAGAACTGCTTTTGCTGCATCCCATAGGTTTTGGATCATCGTGTTTTCATTGTCATTTGTCTCTAGGTATTTTTTTATTTCCTCTTTGATTTCTTCAGTGATCTCTTGGTTATTTAGTAACGTATTGTTTAGCCTCCATGTGTTTGTGTTTTTAACGCTTTTTTCCCTGTAATTCATTTCTAATCTCATAGCATTGTGGTCCGAAAAGATGCTTGATATGATTTCAATTTTCTTAAATTTACTGT
>NC_041221.1:64888341-64888770 GCF_002837175.3 Physeter macrocephalus
CGTTGCGGAGCACAGGCTCCGGACGCGCAGGCTCAGCGGCCATGGCTCACGGGCCCAGCCGCTCCGCGGCATGCGGGATCCTCCCAGACCGGGGCGCGAACCCGGTTCCCCTGCATCGGCAGGCGGACGCGCAACCACTGCGCCACCAGGGAAGCCCCCGATTTCCTTTTTTATAGTTGTTAGCTGTTGCCTTATGTACTGAGGAGCTCCTATGTTGGGTGCATATATATTTATAATTGTTATATCTTCTTCTTGGATTGAGCTCTTGATCATTACGTAGTGTCCTTCCTTGTCTCTTATAACATTCTTTATTTTAAAGTCTGTTTTATCTGATATGAGTATTGCTACTCCAGCTTTCTTTTGATTTCCATTTGCATGGAATATCTTTTTACATCCCCTCACTTTCAGTCTGTATGTGTCCCTAGGTCT
>NC_041221.1:64889427-64926557 GCF_002837175.3 Physeter macrocephalus
TAGACAGCATATAGATGGGTCTTGTTTTTGTATCCATTCAGCAAGCCTGTGTCTTTTGGTTGGAGCATTTAATCCATTCACATTAAAGGTAATTATTGATATGTATGTTCCTATGACCATTTTCTTAATTGTTTTGGGTTTGTTTTTGTGGGTCCTTTTCTTCTCTTGTGTTTCCCACTTAGAGAAGTTCCTTTAGCATTTGTTGTAGAGCTGGTTTGGTGGTGCTGAATTCTCTTAGCTTTTGCTTGTCTGTAAAGCTTTTGATTTCTCCATGCAATCTGAATGAGATCCTTGCTGGGCAGAGTAATCTTGGTTGTAGGTTCTTACCTTTCATCACTGTAAGTATATCATGCCACTCCCTTCTAGCTTGTAGAATTTCTGCTGAGAAATCAGCTGTTAACCTTATGGGAGTTCCCTTGTATGTTATTTGTTGTTTTTCCCTTGCTGCTTTCAATAATTTTTCTTTGTCTTTAATCTTTGCCAGTTTGATTACTGTGTGTCTCGGCGTGTTTCTCCTTGGGTTTATCCTGTATGGGACTCTCTGTGCTTCCTGGACTTGGGTGGCTATTTCCTTTCCCATGTTAGGGAAGTTTTCAACTATAATCTCTTCAAATATTTCCTCTGGCTCTTTCTCTCTCTCCTCTCCTTTGAGGTCCTGGATCATCTTCACTATCATTATTCTGAATTCTTTTTCTGGAAGGCTGCCTATTTCCACTTCATTGAGTTGTTTTTCTGGGGTTTTATCTTGTTGCTTCATCTGATACATAGCCCTCTGCCTTTTCATCTTGTCTATCTTTCTGTGTATGTGGTTTTCGTTCCACAGGCTGCAGGATTGTAGTTATTGTTGTTTCTGCTGTCTGCCCTCTGGTGGATGAGGCTATCTAAGAGGCTTGTGCAAGTTTCCTGATGGGAGGGACTGGTGGTGGGTAGAGCTGACTGTTGCTCTGGTGGAGAGAGCTCAATAAAACTTTAATCTGCTTGACTGGTGATGGGTGGGGCTGGGTTCCCTCCCTGTTGGTTGTATGGCCTGAGGCAACCCAACACTGGAGCTTACCTGGGCTCTTCGGTGGGGATAATGGCGGACTCTGGGAGGGCTCACGCCAAGGAGTACTTTCCAGAACTTCTGCTGCCAGTGTCCTTGTCCCCACGGTGAGCCACAGCCACCCCCCACTTCTGCAGGAGACCCTCCAACACTAGCAGGTAGGTCTGGTTCAGTCTCCCCTGGGGTCACTGCTCCTTCCCCTGGGTCCTGATGTGCACACTACTTTGTGTGTGCCTTCTAAGAGTGGAGTCTCTGTTTCCCCCTGTCCTGTCGAAGTCCTGCAGATAAGTGTTCTCCAGTCTGTGAGTCACCCACCCAGCAGTTATGGGATTTGATTTAACTGTGATTGCGCCCCTCCTACCATCTCATTGTGGCTTCTCCTTTGTCTTTGGATGTGGGGTGACTTTTTTGGTGAGTTCCAGTGTCTTCCTGTCGATGATTGTCCAGCAGCTAGTTGTGATTCTGGTGTTCTTGCAATAGGTAGTGAGAGCACATCCTTCTACTCTGCCATCTTGGTTCCTATTGCCCTGAAACTCGGTTTCTGACTTCAAACACCAGTGTTAATGAATTGGCACATTTACTACTGATTAAATAAAAATAGTCTTCCCACACTGACAATTGAACAGACCAGGGTTTTAGAGAATTGTTAATTAAAACTTTACCTGGCATTCTTCTCAGCTTTCCATGAGATTTATTTTATGACTGATTTACCCATGGCTTTAAAACAATATTCATCCAGAACTAGTGTTTGTTAAGATAATTTAGGATTTCTTTGCCAGGCCACTCTGTCAAGTACATCTTCTTATAATATTTTTATTGTTGAAGAGATGATATCCAGTAGAATTTATTTTCACTTAGACTTTCTTGTTTAAATCCAAGTATAAAATGTCTTTAAAAAAATAATTTTAAAAATAATAATTATTATTTTAATGCCATCATAGATTGATGGATGAGTGAATAGAGGAATGAATAGATGTACTGATACATGATGAAGCAAGTACAGAAAAGCGTTACTGGTAGAATCTAGATGATGCATAGAGAGATGTTTATGGTAAAATTCAACTTTGCTGTATGTTTGAAAATGTTTGTAATAAAATATTAGGAAATACCATCATAAATGTTAAATCTCTATGAACGAGAAATGGAAAACACTTTGAATTTCATTCTAGAATTTCCTTATTTAAAACCAAACTTTGTAAAAACTAGAAGAATTATACTCTGAATGTTTCTTCTATGTGTATTTAAGCACATTTTAATAACTTTTATGAAGAAGAATTTCTTAAAAACAGGTTGTATCTCTTCTTCTTTACGGAAGTTCTCTATCCAAAATAGTTTCAGGAAGGAGGTTTCCTTGATACACAGGCTTAAAATAAAAACCAAATTTAAGAAAATTTTTGAACTGGATGCCAGATGCTGCTAGTGTAGACAACACTCTCTCCCCACACGTTCATGCACATCATAGGGCTTTGTTTTTTTAGCTGGAACAGAAGGGATGTGTTTGCTTGGGGTCATATGCTGCAAGAGGATTTTAAAGGGATGGTATCAGCTTTCCCTCCTACCCCTAGAAATGGGTTTGATTCCTCAGGATTAGAGAAATAAAGGTCAGAAACTAGACCTCCTGAAACTGTGGGCACAAGCAGAGCTGTTGTGGGGCCACATCCAGGAAGTATCCAGTATCCAGAAAGTAAAGGTGGAAGCCATACTACCAACTAGCATGGAAGTCAGGTCAGCTGTGGCATCCTGAGGACTGGCAGTTTAAGGGATATCCAAAAGCAGCATCCTTGTTATGGACATTGTTGTTCTCAGAATGCGAGCCTTGAGCAGAGACCACAGTGGGGTTCATTCAAGCAGATTCCTGGTCAGTGGTGAGGACATTTGAATGGGAGAGGGAAAGGTGGTGGATGCCCCATGAGGCTGCCATCACATAATGGCTAGTAGACGTAGATGAGGCTCCTTTGATGGATCATGGAAACAAATGAGGGACACTTTGAGTAAGTTTATTGTTTGGGAATAAGTTCCCTGAAAGCAGAGCCTGAGGTGGGAATTCTTATTCAAGTGATTGATTTGAGGACTGTTCTCAGGAGAAGGGCATGAAGGAAGCATGATAGGGTGGGGATGCCAGCAACCCAAGAATAAGGTCTCCGCTGGAGGTTCGCTTCAGTCAGATCTCACACAAAAGCTCTGGAGGGTAGATTGCATCCCACAACTGATCTTTTGCTGAGTATGTATCAGGCAGTCATTGGCTGAAGTTTGGCCCAAATGTAGAGGGTTGGAACAGCCTTCCAAAGGAAGAGGCTTCTGAGGACAATTCTTTGGAGAAAAGGGAAGCTGTGCCTTGTTAAAATCCAAACCATCGTAGTGGGTGCATGCCAGTGAAAGGTAGCTGGTTGGAGCACCAGGACCATCAACACTGCTGCTATATTTCTCTTTGGCAGGCGGGTGGTCTCGGATTTACCGTAAACGAGGTATAAATGTAAATGTGACCCTCATTTTATAGTCACAGGCTTATGAGACCAGCCATATTAACCAAATATTGATCTTCGATTAGCTTCAAGCATGTAGACCAAAAATAGGCCATGTGGTTTTCCTCTAGGAACTATACCTGATTTATTTATAACATTTGTTAGCTCCATAGTCATGATTAGATAATTTTTTTTAACAATATCAGAGAAGTAGCAAAAGTGAAAAAAGAGAATTTGATTTAGAGTTAGCTGACAGGGAATTCAGTCCTACTTCTACTACTTCTGTGGCTTCAGCCAAGTCTTTACACGTTTTTGGGCCTTTGTTAGATAAGGGACAATTGACGTTTGCTACAACCTTATTAATATTTTGCTTGTTATATCTATGAGGTCATAGGGACCCATTGGAAGTCCTTAAACAGAGACCAACAGGTTTAAAGTATCTTTGAGGAAGGGAAACCTAGTAACTTAGTGTACTGCCTGGAGGAATGAGAAACAGGGAGACTCAGTAGAAGGCTGGAACAGAACTCAGGCTGGAGACAGTGAGGTAATAAGGTCTTTCCTGCCTCTTCTGCCACCCAGACTAGGTTGGAGTCCCTGCAGGACTCTCTCAAAGCACCTTGCAACTGTATGTGCAATGTTCATTTTATCCACTAAACTTTATTTGCATAAGGGTAGGAACTTATGCCTATCTTATGCAGCATTGCATAACTGGAGCTGGACACAGTGTCTGGCACGTATTTGCTGAATAATTCAATAAAATAGAGGAATGTAGTTTAATTTGGTAGACACTGGTCAAGAATAAATGACAAGTCTTCATATCTGATGAACAAAAAGAGTCACAGGTAACTTTAGAGCCTGAGAGGACAATAATAAAGTTGGGAAGATAAGATATTAGTTTTCTATTTCTATAAAACAAATGACCACAACCTAGTGGATTAAAACAATACACAATTCTGTGGGTCAGGAGTCTGGGCAGAGCTTAACTGGGTCCTCTGCTCAGGGTGCTACAGACTGCAGTCAAGGTATCAGCCAGGGCTGATGTTTTCATCTGGAGCTTGGGCCTCTTCCAAGCTCATGCAGACTCTTGGTAGAACTCGGTTCCTTGCAATTATAGGACTGAGCCCCTCAGCTCCAAGAGGCTATCCTCTCACTAAACAATTCAAGGTCTTCAAGGGAGTGTCTCTCTTGCTTCGAGTTTCTTCTTTCAAGGAAAGTCTGCACCCTCTTTTAGGTCAGGCCCACGTAGCACAATTTCCCTTTTGATGAATTCAAGGTCAGCTGATTAGGGATCAGAATTACATCTGCTCAGTCTTTTCACCTTTGCCATATTCCGTTGGCTAGAAGCAAGTAACAGACTCTACCCACGCTGAAGAGGAGAGGATTACACAAAGATGTGGATACCAAGTGGGGGGAATCACAGGGAGCCACTTTGAAATTCTGCAGCTCAGTCTTTTTAGCTTTGAGTGTTGGTGGAGACAAAAAACTAGTGATGGGTGAAAAGTCAAAGTGGGCCTTGTGGATTTGACACAGTTGATACTATGAGAGAAGGTTTATTACCCAGAGAGAAAAGCAAAGGGACAAAGACACTCTTGGTTTTGGGAAAATATTTACTATTTAGGAAAGGAAAGGGACCTAGCAAAGTAGAGAAAAATGAGCAAGATGTAGGAGAGGAGCTTGTAATGAACGGTCACATAAGCAGGAAGGAATTTCAAGAGCCTGTTGATTAGTAGAGGTGAATGGGGCAGCATTCAAGGAGAACACTGATAAAGACACTCATTTGACTATGCAGTCACCTTAGAGAAAACTGTTGTGGTGCAGGTGTAGCTAACGTCAGAGTCGAGGTGGTAGGAGGTTAATGGGGCAGGAGATGTTTAAGTGGTAGAAGAGGGTGCTTGGTGCAGGCCTCTGAGAACTCCCACATCAGTTGGAGGCAGGGCTGGGCCAGGAGTCACTGCTTCCAGAAGAGGAGGAGCTTCCCCAGGTCTATTTCAGTCTAGCTCTGCCTACAAGGCCCTCAATTGTCTTTCATTCTGGGATGTGTGAGGTAGCACTACAGGCTGCATTTAGACTGTTTTTGGCCTCTTCTGGGCAAGAAAAATTGAGACTTTTAGTAGAAAACATGAGTAATCTACCAACTTGGGGAAATCTGAGGTAGGGAACCTTTCTGCTCTCTGAATAATTAAAAACTGACTCTTTCATCTAGTTCTGTGAGTTGAATTTTTAATGATGAGTAAAAATCCTTACGTGGTTTCTTTTTGGCCAGCCCTTATTTCTGTTAAGCCAGGAGCCCAGTTACCCTAGCTGTTTTGCAGAAATCAAGTACAATTCCAAGGAAACGATATAGTAGGAAGCGTTAAGCAATTGTTCAAACCCAAGACAGATATTCTGAGGCTCTTGAAATAACCAGCATTGAAAACGGGTATCATTAATCAAATGCAGTAGAAGCTAAATGCCATGTAGCAAATGCCATGTAGAAGCTAAATTTAATTCTAATATCACAAATCCATAAATGAGACTGTTTCTCTTTATGGTGTCCTGGGATTGTGTCCACCTTCTCTCTTTTCATTCAAAAGATTAACCTGAAATAATTTCGCTTTTATTTTGAGGCTCATATAGCTAACAAAGACAAACACAAAGAGTATCATCTGATTCCATTTATATGGCAAAAACATTGTCCAACTTTCTTGTATCTCAATTTAATTATTAGTTACAAATATTTATTTCTATCATAGAACAATTCACATAAGTATTTTCACCATCTTTTTTTTTCTTTATCATTTATCCCATGTTAAAAATTCCTGAATAAAAATACTATGCATATGGACATATATACACTACCAAACGTAAAATAGATAGCTAGTGGGAAGCAGCCGCATAGCACAGGGAGATCAGCTCGGTGCTTTGTGATCACCTAGAGGGGTGGGATAGGAAGGGTGGGAGGGAGGGAGACGCAAGAGGGAAGAGATATGGGAACATATGTATATGTATAACTGATTCACTTTGTTATAAAGCAGAAACTAACACACCATTGTAAAGCAATTATACTCCAATAAAGGTGTTAAAAAATACTATGCATAGAAAAATAGGGTTAAAACCTACAGTTCTAAGAATTTGTAATTGTCTCGGCAGTGTGTTCATGTAACATTTTAAATGGATTTTTCCATCATTCTAAACCAATGGGGTGAGTGCTGTGCACACTGTTGTAAAGTGTATTTCATGGCTTACTGGGCTTTTCTGTCTTTAACTTTCCAATATATGTAATTTGATTAAAATTTTTGGCTGGTCAGGGTAAGGAGAAATAGAGAGAAATTGCTCTTAACGGAAGCTCCAGTGTGCCTGGGATTATAATTGAAGCAGAAAGTTGAACATCTTTCTCTGGAGGAAGTTAAAAAAAGGCTTTGTTCCATTTTTACATTGGAGATCATCTGTTATTGTAACCTAGACACCTAAGCCCACTCCAGATTCAGAATGTGCCCTTTATAAACATGCATGCCAAGTTTCAAATGCCCTTTTTGAATGTTTGCATATAATTTGGAGCTTGCAATGCCAAAGTAAAATACAGTCTCCATTGTATCACGTTACCCACACGGCATGTGAGCTGCCTCTTTTCTCTGACATTGCTTGAATAGAAGAAGCATAGTTTGACTTCTTTCAAAAAGAGGAATGTTTCTCGGCTCAACTGAAATGATTGCTAGGTATAAGCTGCCAACTTCATTTTCCCCCTACAGGAATGTACATTTTTCCCTATTATAAAATGTACTCATAATAGAAATGAGACAGTTCCCAAGAGTGTGGTTATCCAGAGGTAATCTCAACCCAATCTGATTAGAGGCAAGTGGCTCATGCCTCAAAATGCTCCAGGGTATGATTATTTTATGATAACCATACTCTGTATCATGTCTTATTGATTAATAAAGCATCAACATTGCTATTTAGAGGAAAAGCTGAGAAACCAAGGGGGATAAATAGTTCTAGAAAGGAAGTGATTCTATCGAAAGACCCAAGCTACCTCTTGTGCCATCCTTTTACAGTTTCAGGTGGAGCATGAAAGGTCATCAGTGGCCTATTTTAGTATCTAGTGCCAAGATCATTAATCTGATGCATTTATTTACATTTAAATGTATACTAAATGAATCTCTCTGCGTTGTGAAAGCCGAATGACATTCCTTTCGAGAGGATGCTGTTTTTTGTTCTCATCATCCAGATGACTTCATTGCGCAGGTCCAGGGAAATACAGATAGAACCTAAAAAATAAAGCCACCAGCTTGCCTGTGGAAGCCATATGCTGGTAACATCACCTAGCATTGGAGTGAGAGGAGCATATAACTAGCAGGCAAGTATTTTGCACCGAGAATAGCTTTTGGACTATTGGTAGGAGTGTGTCCCTTGGCACATAAGTCCAACATTCAGGCACCCACAATATCCTTAACTCTCTCAAAGACTATGACCACACATCTATTAAAAAATGTGGGGTGAAGGAATTGAAGCAATTACCTTGGTGATTCAATTTAACTACCTATCTTGTCACAATTACTTTATGTTTTCATTGTAAATATAAACTTATAGCCTAAATTACCCAATCATTGCCTCAGTATTCCATTTCCTCTTACTATGTAGACATAGCTAATATATTCAAACTGAAAAATGTTCCACAAGTAATAGTGTCCAGCTCTAGTTCTTGGTGATGCATCTTTTTGATCAAATTTAACTTTGAGAAGTATAGTCTAGTTACTTCTATAATAATTGGTCGAGTCACTGGTTGCTGGGGTCAAGAAATCTCTTTCATTCCTCAGTCCATTTCCTTGGCTATACATTATTGATGTGGTCTGAACAGAATAGCACTTAAGAAACATACATAGGGTTAGCTTAATTTATACTTGTCTGCTTTAACTACCCCACTATTCACAGAGCCAGTGGTATTTTTATCTTCAAAATCCAAATCTGCTAGAATGGAATTTCTGTTAATTTCCCAAAGAACATCTCACCAGAACCTCTATCTAAGATCTAAGTTTAGTGTTTGCCACAGAAACCATCTGAATGGTTTTCAAAAAGACCTTATAACTGATCAAACTGATCGTTTAACATTAACATCCCCCTATTAACATGATGCTATTTCTCTCCCTTTTAAAAACAGGGTTGTACTGCTCATCTATTTTTTTCTCCTATCATAGCACTTTTAAAAAAATCAGACCTTTTGTTTGCATTGTTTGTTTCTGCTGGGTAGATACACTTCTTCTAAATTATCTTTAGACAATCTTGATGAGCAGGATATGAAGACTCTGTCTTCAGCTCTCGAAATTAAGGGAACATGGAAACCCCAAAGACTGTTGATGGCATTTGTCCTAAGAAGAGTTGTCCAAGAAGAAATTCCCCCCACAAAATAAAGAGCCAGCCACTTTGCTGGTTCTGCCGTCTCAGACTTTAGTGGATTCTGTGATCCTCGTGCTTTTCAGTATAGATGAGTGATGGTTGATGTTCTCATGGTTTTTCTCTTCTGCATGCACTTACTTAAGGCATTTTTTATTTGTTCTTTGTTTTTGTTTGTTTGTTTGCAATAAGGACTGGAAATAATTCAGGCATGTGACACCATGTAAGAGATTGAGTGTTCTCCTATCTTCTTATCTTCTCACGTCTGTGTCTCTGGCTGTTCCTTTCGGCTGTGTAGTTCAGTAATTCCCCACGTGAGAGCATGGACTAAGTTATGATGCAGTAACAAACAACTGTAAAGTTGTTGTATCTTCAAATAAGATTTATTTTTCACTCTACAGGGGAAATCACAGGCCAGCAAGATAGGCTCTGCCCATGTAACCTCACTCTAGAACCCACGCTATCAGGAGCACTGCTGTGACTAGGCAAAGGGAGCTCTGGGGAGTTCTGCATTGGTCCAGTGCCCTGGCCCGGAAGTGATACATATTGACAAACATGATGTACATGGTCCATCTAACAAGGATTGCACCAAGGGGATAGTTAGTACATGGCTGTCATGGGTCTGGAGAGAGAGAGAGCTGGAAACATTTGGTGAATAGCAGGAATGACTATAACATGCCCTCAACTAAAAGACTAGAGATAATTTTTTCCAGATGATAAAGGAGCTCATTAACTTCTCCCACGTTACTTAGTAAATTCTCACTCAAAACCTCAGATTAGGGATATTGTCATCAAACTTTAAGGCTCAAGGATAGATTTATTAGTTTTCTATTGCTGTACAAAGTTAGTGGCTTAGATAATGTACTCATTATCTCATCATTTCCAAGGATCAGAAATCTGGGTGTGGATTGGCTGGGTGTTCTGCTCAGGGTCTCATCAGGCTGTAATCAAGGTGTCAACAGGGCTCAATCCCATCTGAGGCTTAGGTTCCTCTTCCAGTCTCACTGGTTGTTGGCAGAACTAAGTTCCTTGGACTTGTGGGAGTGAAATCCCCAGATTCTTGCTGGCTATTGGACAGGGACCACTGTCAGTTCTTAGATGTCACCCTCAGGTCCTTGCCACACAGTGCTTGTTATCTTCTTCAAGGCCAGCAGGAGAAATCTCTTTCACTTAGAATCCCTCTGATGACTTTTTAAGGTTCTTCTGGTTAGGTGGGCCAGGTCCACCTAGGGTAATCTTTTTTGATTAACTCAAAGTCAACTAATTAGGGATCTTAATTACATCTGTAAATCCCTCTGCCATATAGCATAGCATGATTATGGGAGTGATATACCATTATATTGACAGGTTCCTCTCACAGTCAAGGAGAAGGGATTATATAGGGCACATACACTGGGGGCAGAAATCTTGGTGACCATCTTAGAATTCTGATGACACAGAGACACAGAGGGGGCCACATCTGTGCAATTAGAAGCCAGTCTTGAAAGCTGGTAGTGTTTGGAACCACCTTAATAACTGGCATCACAGAAAAAATTTGTTGAATTGTCCAACGAATCAACATTTAAAACATAAAAAGGACAGAGTGAGGGAAGGAAGGGAGGGAGGGAGGAAGGAAGGAAGGAAGGAAGGAAGAAAACAGACATGAAGTAAGTGAGGGAAGGAAGGAAGGGAGGGAGGAAAGGAGGAAGGAAGGAAGGAAGAAAACAGACATGAAGTAACTTCAAGTTGAGAGGGCCATGAAGCAGTGATGTGTGGTGTGTGTATCAGATCAGCCTCCCAAATGGTATACTTCCAGTTTATTCCCAAGCGTCACACTGTCTCTTCAATAGAGATGTGTGACATTCTTAGATGGCACTTGATGGTGTGTTTCATTTTATCTCCTTCTGGAGATAGCATTTCTTTTTAAGGTTTACTTTAAAGGAACTCACTGTATTATTCTTTTCTAGAGAGAAGAACATTGGTTGCTCTGCTCAACTGCCTAAGAGGGCATATTATTCTATAATATGTGCAGTATTGCCCAGAAGTAATTTTCCTTTTATTTTTGCCCACAGGGTGGAAAATTAAGGTTGAAATGCAACTTTATTTTTGCTTTTCCCAGAAGAGGTGACGGTGTAGTTTTTCCTGCCTGTTTTTCGGCAAGCAGTGAAATATTATTTTGGCTACAACTGTTGACTCCTTCCTCCTATTTTGGCAGATGTTTTATGTAGAGAGTCTCCTGCCCTTGTTTATGCCCCAGAGGCCCATCCCAGGGTCTTGCAGGATGTAGGGGGATTTCCCTCCCAGAGCCTTTGTGACCTGGTTTTTCTGCCTGACACCATGCTCAGATATGCCTTTGCATGCTCTTCTTTTTCTAACTAGAGAGAGTTATTCCCAATCTCTTGAAAACATATCTGCCCAAGAAATACCACTTTTTGGACTTAAGAAATGGAGAAGTTTTAAAGAAGACTTGACCATCAATGGTTTTGATTTCTTTGGTCCTGAGTATTAACACAATAGTAAAATCATTGACCAAGGGAGACTGTGTACATTTTAAGAGACTTTCTCTTGATTTCACTATTTTCTGTCTCCTGTTAGCCCTTCTAAAATCCATCCCAATGGATTAAAATTCTTCCAGTGAAGAATTTAAAGAACTGTAATAAAAAACTACTAAGATTATCTTATAGGTCCACTGCGATAGATCTTTTCTTCCGTTTACATTTAACATCATTTTGTGACCAATACCTAAGATGAGAAAAGTGTTATTTAATTTTTTTCCAGCTAAGGAAACTTTAAAGAGTCTACAGGGTCCTGAAACATCCATTCAGTATACATTCAACATATTTCTTGAGTAAGTACTTTGAGCACAACACTGCCCTGAGCATTTGAGACATAGTAAAGTGACCTAGTCTCTGCCCTCAAGGAAGATAACTGGTAGAAAGAGCATCAGTTTAGAATCAAACAGACCTGAGTTTGAATTCCTATTCCGACATCTGCTGGGTATAAACCTTATGCATATTATGTTTTTCTCTAAATCTCAGTTTCTTGTCTGTAAATGGACATAATAAACCTTATCTCTTCAGATTGTGAGTATTCAAAGACTCTAGTGACATAAAGAAAATATTACATCATGACCAAGTTGAAATTATCCAAGGAATGGAGGAGTCATTTAGTATTAAAAAAAATACATAAATAAAATCCACAAAGAATACCTACCAAAAACCTGGAGTAAATATCTTTATTAATGATAAAATGTTAAAAGCATTCCATTTAAAATCAGTCATAAGTTAATACTAGTCATTATCACCACTTCTTATTCAACATTATATTGGAGTTACTAGCCAACACAGTATGACATGAAAAAGAGAGAAAAGCATAAGGATTGAAAAGCAGGAAACATGACTGATAATATTTATGGAGGATATGACCAACTGCAAGAGAGCCCAAAGCAACCTATATACAAGGTATTGGGGGTTTTCAGGCTGGCTTGATAGTATGATCAATATATTAAAACTAATTTTATTTGTCTACTCTAGCAACAAATAATTGGCAAAAATATTTTAAAATATTTTCTTTTATAAAGAACCTAGAAATGAACTTAACAAAGGGCTTCCCAGGCCAGTATGGAAAAAATTATAAATCTTGTTTGAAGACCTTATCCAGATTATATTCCATGGCCGAGAACTATAGTCACTAAGAATTATATGCATATCCTCAACTCCGCTGCACTTTTCATTGCTTTAACATGCTGGCCTGCCTAACCAAAATCATGGTACACTTGTATATATGTACCATATAGTCTTTATCCATTCATCTGTTGATGGGCATTTAGGTTGCTTCCATGTCTTGGCTATTGTGAATAGTGCCGCTAAAAAACATAGGGGTGCATGTATCTTTTTGAATTATAGTTTTGTCTGGATACAGGCCCAAGAGTGGGATTGATGGATCATATGGCAGGTCTATTTTTAGTTTTTTGAGGAACCTCCATACTGCTTTCCATAGTGGCTACACCAGCTTACATTCCCACCAACAGTGTAGGAGGCAAGACCTACACTGTTATGTTTTATGGCTGGGTAATATTCCATTGTATATATGTGCCACATCTTCTTTATCCATTCATCTGCCACATCTTTATCCATTCATCTCTCGATGGACACTTAGATTGCTTCCATGTCCTGGCTATTGGAAATAGAGCTGCAGTGAACATTGTGGTACATGACTCTTTTTGGATTATGGTTTTCTCAGGGTATATGCCCATTAGTGGGATTGCTGGGTTATATGGTAGTTCTATTTTTAGTTTTTTGAAGAACCTCCATACTGTTCTCCATAGTGGCTGTATCAGTTTACATTCCCACCAACAGTGCAAGAGGGTTCCCTTTTCTCCACACCCTCTCCAGCGCCTGTTATTTGTAGGTTTTTTAATGATGGCCATTCTGACTGGTGTGAGGTGGTACCTTATTGTAGTTTTGATTTGCATTCCTCTAATAATTAGTGATGTTGAGCATCTCTCGTGGGCCTGTTGGCCATCTGTATACCTTCTTTGGAGAAATGTCTGTTTAGGTCTTCTGCCCGTTTTTCGGTTGGGTTGTTTGTTTTTTTTGTCATTGAGTTGTATGAGCTGTTTGTATATTTGGGAAATTAAGCCCTTGTTGGTTGCATCATTTGCAAATATTCTGAGGAGACATTATTTTTCAAAATTATTTTTGAAAGAGAAAATTTTGATGATTACTAAGTTAGTTGACTACTTGATGTATTTTTCTCTTTGCAAAATGCCAACTTCTCCCAGATTCTCTCTTATCAGCTGATGACCCTGCTTTCTATGCACTGAAGAAAAATGAAGCAATCAAATGAGAACTTACATGAACCACCCACCACATCTGCATACCCATTAGCATCTGCACCCACACGCTTACAATTCTTCCTGCTCCTGTAGATGAACTCCCCAAGCTTTTTTTTTTTTTTTTTTTTTTAATTTATTTATTTATTTTTGGCTGCGTTGGTTTTTCGTTGCCGTGCGCAGGCTTTCTCTAGTTGCGGCGAGTGGGGGCTACTCTTCATTGTGGTGTGCGGGCTTCTCATTGCGGTGGCTTCTCGTTGTGGAGCATGGGCTCTAGGCGCATGGGCTTCAGTAGTTGTGGCACATGGGCTTCAGTAGTTGTGGCTCACGGGCTCTAGAGCACAGGCTCCATAGTTGTGGCGCATGGGCTTAGTTGCTCCGCGGCATGTGGAATCTTTCCGGACCAGGGCTCGAACCCGTGTTCCCTGCATTGGCAGGCGGTTTCTTAACCACTGCGCCACCAGGGAAGTCCCACTCCCCAAGCTTTGAAGTAAACCCAAGCCCTCTCTTTATGCACCAGGCCCCATTCCTTCTTATCTATTCCAGTACATTGCTATACCAATTTGACTGTCTCCTGCATCATCCATTGTTTCCCCTTTATAATGGGATCCTTCCTGTTAGTATACAGATATGCTATTATTTTCTTTCATTTTAAAAACAAAAACAAAAACCTGTCTTGATATTTCCCTTCCAGCAACCACCCATTTCCCTCAACCCCTTTATATATGATTTTATAATTTATAGCAAAATTCCTTGAAAATGTTATCTATTCTCAATTCTTTGATTTTCACTTAGACCCACTTCAGTGAGGTCCTTCTCCCACTACCATTGCTCTTGTCAAGGCCACCAGTGGCCTCTGCTTTGCTATGTCCAGTGGTCAGTTCTCAGGCCCCATTTTACTGGACCACTAACAGCATGTGACACACTCTCCTTAAAATCGGCTTTCACTTGACTTCTAAGACCCCATACTCTCCTGGAGATTTTTTCTGGTCACTCCTTCTCGGTACCCTTTGTTGATTCTTCCTTATCTGTCCAGCTTCTAAGAATTGGAATGTTCCAGAGATCAATCCTTAGACCTCTCCTCTATTCTGTCTGCATACATTCCCTAGTCATCTCATTCAATCTCATTGCTTCAAATACCATGTTATCTGCCTGCTCCAGGTATCTTCTCTTTCCCTCTAGATCTGTTCTCCATCTTTCTCCCTGTTCTTTGCCTCAGGAGGTTGGCTTGTATTTACTTATCACCCAGCCTCTGTCCCTTCTGGCTTCTGGTTGGTTATAAACATTGGTGCACAGTGGCAGGATATTAAGGGGAGAGAGAAGCATAAGGCTGGGGTATTTATTCCCTTGGCTCCTTCTGAGTAAGAACTCTTAACTAAAGATGTCTCCTCTCGAGACCCCCTTTTCCACCCAACTCTTTCCCAGTTCCTATGCCCCCCTGTTCTTTTGGTGCTTGCAACACCCAGAGTTTTCCAAGATTCCTTGGGTTTCCCTAAATGCCCACCTCTAAAAATAGTCTCTCTGTAAATAAACCCTCCTTAAATATTCCTAATTTGCACATGCTATTATTTTCTGTTGGGATCCTGACTGATACGGTTCAGTGACTTCCAAATGTATAACTTCAGTTGGTGTCTCGCTTCTGAAATCCAGCCTTCTGTATCCAGCAGGCCACAGAGCACCTCCTCTGAGCTGTCTACTAGAAATCTCAAACTTATCATGTCCAGTTTTGGGCTCCTGACATTCTCCCTCCAACCTATTTTCCTCTTCTCTGTAAATGGCAACAGCGTCTTTCCTTTGCTCAGGCATATCTCTTGGACTAATCAGTTCTTGGATCCTCTCCCACCTCACATCTCATTATCAGCAAATCCTCTTGGTGCTGCTTCTCACCGGCCACTTCTCACCACCCCATTGCTATGACCCCGGTCCAAGCCATCATCACAGCTTATCTGAATTATTGTAGGAGCCTCATATATGGCCTCCCTGCTTACTTCCTGCTCCATAGGTTCTCAACACAGCAGCCAGGGCAGTCCTGTTATACACAGTCAGATCACATCCCTCCTCTGGTCATCAGCCCAGCCTCACTCTGACCCACGTGAGTGGGTCCCTGTCTCCTTTTTGACCTCATGTCTTACAACTCCTTCCTTTGTTGTCTCCACTCCAGCCATCCCAGACTCTTCATATGAGGAGACTTGCTTTCCTTCTGTCTTCCCCCAGATAGGCATGTGGCTGGCTTCCTTGCTTCCTTCTGACCTTTCACTTATTAGTTTTACTCATTTCTTATTTTTACTTATTTATTTTTTCTATTGTCTTCTTCCTACCAGAATGTATGTTCCATCATGGCAAGGAATTTGTCCCTTGGAGTAAGTGTCTGGCACAGAGCAGTTGAATTTTAAGTGAATGAAAACACTTTATAGAGACCTAAATAAATGGAGATACACTGGTTTAATGGTTAGGGAAACTCAGGATTATGAAGATGTCAGTTTTCCTCAAATTGATCTATAAACTCAGTGCTATTCCACTAAGAATCCCAGCAAAGGTTTTCAAAGAACTTGACAAATCGATTCTAAACGTATATTGATGAGCACAGCCTAAGAATAGCTAAGCAGTCTTGAAGAAGAATATGGTGGGAAAATTTACCTTTCCTGACAGCAACATTTTTTTCATAAAGACATGTTTAATAACACTAGGTGGTATAGGTTCAGGACTAAACAAATTGATGATAGAACAAAATAGAAAATCCAGAAGCAGACCTGTGTATATGGAAACTTAATATATAACAGAAATAGCATTGCAATCATTGGAAAAATGGAGGATAATTCCATAAATTTTCCTGGGACACTTGCTTATACACATGGAAAACAAGTGAAATTGGATCCCTATCTCACACCATACACATAATGAATATCAGGTGAATTAAACTTAAATGCATACAGCAAAACTTTAACATTTTTAGCATAAAAGAAAAGAATATATCTTTATGACTTTGGAGTAGAGAAGGACTTACTAAAAAGACCAAGCAAGTACTAACCATGAAGAAAATATTGATAAATCTGCCCACATAAAAATGAGGAACATTTGTTCATTAAGAGACACTATTAAAAAGGTGAAAATATGTTATACAAGATGGAAGAAGATATTTGGAACAAATACAACTGACAAATGATTATTATTCAGAATATATAAATAACTCCTAAAATCAATTAGAAAAATGCAAATATCTCAAAATGAAAACGGGCAAAAGTCTTCAACAAGCTTTCACAGAAGCAAAAACACAAATGAACAATATTCATGATAATATTCATCAGTAATCAGAAAGATTCAAATTCATATTTGCAGTGGAAATCACTGGATTTTTTTTAAATCAAAAAATGCTATGAAGTGAAACATGACTGAGGATATGGAACAAATGGAACTCTTACACACTGCTGATGGCAAAGTCAATAGGTACCATCATGTGAAAAACAATTTGGTATTATCCTTTAAATGTGAACTTTCACATGGATACCCAGAGACCTGCTTAGGAATATTTATAACAGCGTTGTTTATAATAACAAACATCAAACAACTCCGTTCAAAGAAACACAATTTTAAGAGACTAGAAATAACACTGATGTCCCTTGACTATATGAATGTATAAGGTGCATATATTCACACAGTATAATATTTAAGAACACGAATGAACCACAACTCCTCACTGGCCATCTATCCAGTGTTGCTCCTATCCCAGCAGGACATGCAGCTCAGCTCCAGGATGAGACAGCCAGGCCTCCCAGGAACAACGTGGACTTTCAGGGCAGGCCCTTCTCCCTTCCCCTGACTCGTTCTGCTCCTGGCTTCCCACTCCCTGCACCCTACCCCCAAAGCAGTCTGTGTGTGTGCGTGTAGGGGAATGAGTGAAGGGAGGATTCCAAATAGTGTCAGGATTCTGCTAGGAAGGAGGAGGGAATGGGTGCTGGGTAGGCAGCCATTGTCTACCTATCTGTCCCTCCTTATGCTACGAACTCCTTGAGGGGAGGGACCATGTCATAATTACCTCTGCATTCCCTGAGCACAGTGCCTGGCACACCTCAAGCATTCAAGAAATACTGAACAAAAGACTAGCCTAAGTCAGACCTAACTGGTCCGACCAAGTGAAAGAGAAATCAGGTCAAGAGCCTCTCACCAGCACCAGCACACTCACTGGGAAAGCTGGAACCTACAGGTAAGGAAATGGGTGGATGGTGAATTAGGAAGTAGAGGTATTTTACGGGCTTCATTGGACTAGCAAAAGAAAAGCTCACTGGTTGGGGCACCAGCCTCCCCTGGAGTGACAGGGTGTTGTTTTTTGATGCAAGTGTCCTGAAATCTTCAGAAGTAACTCCACAGTGAGGTGGTATTTTCCTAATCTTAAAAGGAACACAGCAGACGCTTTCGTCCTCCAGTTGCCAGGGTGTGGAACATAGCTTACCATTCAACTGGAACAATGTTTTTGGCAGCAGTGCCTTCAGTAGCCTTCTCAGCTCGTCCCCTGCTCAAGCCAGCCACTTACTGGACGGGCCGGCTGGCATGACAATGCTTAGACGCCAGGTGTCCTGGACCTACTCACTTGCTCCCTGTTTTCCCAACTAGCCCAGTGTTAATGTTTTGCATCCCTCTGGTCATGACTGATTTACCAGCCCTGTGTCTTATGAGGTACAGAGAAACCCCAAACTTTCCTGAATTATGGTAAAAAAAATCATGATCTGGCCAGTATATTCAAGCATCCAGGACAAAAATTGGCCCCCATCCCTGCCTCCACACCGGGGTCACTTTGTATGGTTATATGCTTTCTGCCTTACACCAAGGCCCTGCTGAGGGGCCAGAGGGAGCTAATCCAGACAGCACTATGCTCGCTAAACCCGTGGTGGGGTTCAATCCTGGGTCTGCCTGGAGGAGGGGGCCCTTAGGGCTCATAGGACATCAGCTGCTCGCCTGAGGCACCTTTGTCTAATTGGCACAGAGACCTAATATTTCCTTCCCATCCTGTCCTGAGGATGGACCCAGAAGCCCCGGACTGATTTGCGATTGCTTCCTGCCCTAGCTATGGCTGGGAATGAGACCATGTACATAATGGTGTGATCCAGGCCTGCCTTCCTGGCCCTGTTCCTGGAGATCTGTGTCTCCCTGTGCTGCCTGTCTGCGAACATCTGCTGGCCCAGGAAGCACCCTGTGCTGTGAGACCATGGCTGCCCAGCCTTGCTCCCAGCATCCCCTGGCTGCTGCTGGTCCCGGCTTTCAGTCCTGACTCTTCAAAACTTAGACTTAGTACTGACAGCAGCCTCTGATCAGGACAAGAAGGGATTGTGTTCCATCAGGCCAAATAAGACATCTTTGAGTAGCCAGCCTTCACCCCCTGCGGCACCCTACACATAACCTTGTTTACAGATAGCCTCTTGGACCCTTCTGTTCCAGCACCCCTCCCAACCCGTTCTTCTGGTCCTCGGCCACCGAGTTCATTCCACTGTTATCTCTCATCCCATGTATCTAGATTACAGATCATCTCTTTCTATTATTTTCAGCAATGTGCTCAGACACTCAGTAACATTCTTCATAGCTTGACCCAGCTCCTGAGAGTCTCCCAACCTTATGCCTCCCCCCAGGAGTCACCCCCTTACACACACGCACACACACGCATACATGTGCAGGCACTCACGCACAGAGTCTGCTTTGGGAGTGGGATCCAGAGACGATTTGGTCACTGAAGCCATATACAGGGTGAGTCAGAACCCTGCCCTGAAAGTCCACGTTGTTACTGGAAAGACTGGCTGTCCCATTCTGAAGCTGAACTGCTTGGCTTGCTGGGATGGGAGCAACACAGGCAAATAGGACCAGAAAGTCAGGACTGGGGAGGAATAAAAGATGAGGGGAAGTGGTCCTGTCAAAGACCACACTTTGAAAAATATGCTTGGGAGCTGTCATGCCCCCTGCTTCCTTGCTCTGCCCCATCCACATTTCTCTCTAGAAACTTTGCAGAGAACAGCTCCCTTTCCCCCCGTAATTTATTCTAGCCACCTACTCATTCCAACACACTTTTTGATCTGATTCCTATGGCTCTGCTCCAGATGCTTGCTTCAGTCACCTTGGCAATGTGCCCACTTTGTACTATCCTTCCCCGTACCTGGCCCTCTCCCATGGGGAATCCTGGCATTAAGACTCCCCTGCGCCCTGGCTTCAGGGAGTGTGAGCACCTTCAGAGCTGGAATCCCTTCATTATGTTCCTTTTCTATTCGCCAGAGCACCCAATATGATTCTGGGCACACATCATATGATTAGTTGATGTTTGTTAATTGATTGATGGACAGATTCATTATAAGCACACTTTCCATCACATCTTGTAAAGTGGTGTTTTTCAACGTGTGCTCTGAGGATCCTTTACACCAGAATCTCATTGGGTATTTTCTAAAATGCAGAATCTTGGACCCCACTACACACCTACTAAATCAGAATTTCTGGGAGTAGAACTCTGGCATTTGCATTGTAGTGGATAAAATATGGCCACAAATTCTTTGACATTTCTCCCATTGAGAGGTAGGGTCTGTTTCTCCTCCCCTTGAAATCTGGCCATGGCTGCTCTGAACAATGAGGTGATGCTATGCCAGTTCCATGCCTAGGCTTGGTCTCTGGGAGCCCTGGACCACGTGGAGAGATGCTATGACTACATGGAGAGCGAGAAGGTCCCAGCTGAGCCAGATTTACGCTCATCCAATTTGCCAGGCATGAAGGTGGAGCTGTTTTGGACCCTCCAGGTGAGACCAGCCACCAGCTTAAAACCAGTGGGTAACCCCAGATGTTCACATTGAGCAGAGAATCACCCAGCTGAGCCCTGCCAGAATTCCTGACCCACAAAATCGTGAGATATAATGTTTGTTGCTGTAAGCCTCTATGCTTTGGGATACTTTGTCACATTCCAACGTGATAGATAACAAGAATATACAGATGTCACAAATTCTCCAGGTTATTCTTGTGTATCCTAGAATTTGAATCATTGTTGTAAAGGGATCCGACATTTAATGAGTGAAATTTTATATTAAAGAATAGAACATATGAGTACTTTCATAATTTGTTGTCTACATATTCTAGGGGAAGGAAGATATGGCAAAATAAACCTCATCATTTATGTTGCTGAACTCATTTTGTTTATTGAGCAGTAGGCCAGTTCCGTTCATAGCACAAGTAAGAGAGGACCTCCAGCTCTCCTGAACTTTTCTAGACAATCCAGTTGCCACAGACAGTGTTAATAAACAATGTCACCCCAATGGAATAAAATTCAGCTTTGGATTTAAAATGTAGTGAGCCCTGACAACATTTGGTTTGGAAATGTTTCCTTAGTCTATGCTTGCAGGCCAACCATAAGAAGATTTTTTTTTTTTTTTTTTTTTTTTTGGTTTTTCTCTTGGGAGTATATTTTAAGACTGAAGCTTGTGGATTACTTTCAGGGTTCATAATGAAACCTTTAGGCTTGTAAGTCACATGACCGACCTCTGCTTTCGCCATAGTTTTGGATGAAAACCACAGGATATTACGAACCCCACTGGGATTAGTGATTTTTGTTTTGGTTTCTCAACAAAGCAGTTTGGACAAATCTGAAAAATTTTTACAGACTCAGCAGAGATCGGTGTGAAACTCAGCATCTTCCTTGGATGCTTCAGCTCAGCTTCAGTGGGTTTGGACAGGCTCAGTGCTTAAAAATGGAACTCTAAAAGCATAAAACCACACAAGCCAAAAATGTTTTCCAAAATGAGTTTAACTAAGCTGAAGCTGCTGGGATTTGTGCCTTTTCTGTACAGACAAGTAAATGTGCCCCTTCCACCTCAACACCCAGACTGCCTTCAAGCTCATTGGGTCTGTTGTGTCACATGCTGAGTAGAGCTATCCCTTTGGAACAGGACCCTGCCCTCTTCAAACACTCTTCAGAGGTGGCAGTGTGTTTCCAAAAACTCAGTAATTCAAAGTCTGGCAAGAAATCCATCTCACCATTTATTTCTATTTTGTTCTTCTGACAAACAAACTGTCCCATATGGTGGTATCACTTGAGGATAGCTGACAAATAAATATAATCATCCTTAAAGCCAGCGGTTTCCAAACAACTGGTCTGGTCCATGGCGGGGCTTCAGCAACTACTTGAGCCACTGGTTAGAAATACAGATTCCCAGGTAGCCCTGCTGAATCCGAATTTCTGGATGGGAGCCCAGGAACCTTCATTTTTAGTGAGTTGCTCAGATGATTGTACACATCCAAGTTTAGGAAACACTTCAGTGTTTTAAAAATACGACACTTCTGCTTCTGGCCAACATGGAATAATAGGGATTGGATTTATCCTCCTCCCTGAAACAACGAAAAAACTAAAAATGTATAAAGGAGTGTTTCTCAGACCCTGGACATAAGGCAGCCCATGATGGTGATCTCTGAGAAGGGAACGAATGAGTTTCCAGATGCCAGAAAGGGAAATGGGACAACACTTGGTGTATAATAAATACATTTAAGAAAAGAGATCATGAGAAGGTGATTTCATTTTACTCTACCAAGATTCTCATTCATGTCAGAGAAGAGTCATCACTCACTGGGGGCCTGGCTGAATAAACTGAGGTCCTTCCTTCCAGTGGGACATTCAGCTGCATAGGTGTGCGTGTGCTGATAAGAGACTGAGCCACGTGAAGAATAGGTTTGCAGCACGCTCTTGTTTGTGTTTTAAAAAGAGAGATATTTACGTATTACAATATGCAGAATATTTCTGTGGGAAACATAAGAAAGTGGTATGTTGGTTGTGTCTCAGGAATAGGCCTGGCAAATTGGGATGGGGTAGGAGGGAGATTTGTTTTATTGCACCCTTTTTGTCCTGTTAAGATATCTTAGAATGTTCATATATGTTTCATTTTAAATAAAAAATCAAAATAAATGAGTCATCTTAAGGATTTCTTTAAACATTTTTTGATTTTCCCAAACTCATCTGTCATATAACTCTTTAGGAAAGCATCGACCATGTAAAGCAATTATTACAATATGACCCATGCAATCATTATTCTATATATCATTCACAATTTAGTTTGTCTTTTATTCATCTGGCATATAATACAATACTACACACCAAAAAATGACAACAAATTACATCATTATTGTGTTTCAACTTGTTCAAAAGATGGGTTGTTGTCATTGTTGTCTGTTCATTTCCAAAATATGAGTTTAAAATGATTTGTTTTTGGAGTCTGGCACAGTCCCACACAATGCCCAGCATCAATTATCTGGTTACATACACATTCCTGCGGCTGTTTCTAAAATCTACCAAATAGTTCTACTTTAGACTCCCAAGTATCAGAAGAGTGTGAGGTTCTAAGGCCCTTGTTTTCTCTTTGCATGTGTACATGTAAGACAAAGAAAAGCTTTCAGGTCAGAATGAATGTTCTTCCCTCAGGCCATGGTCAGCCTCCCCACTGGATGTCCATGGTCAGACATCCAGTAAGGGGACCCTGCACTGCACTTGCTACTGTACTTCTTTTCTTAAGGATGTGCCAATACATGTTTTTGTTGTTAAGCAAGAGATGAGCTATATAAATTATCTAAAATTTTGCTTGTGCAAACAATAAAGATTTTGTAAGGTTAAAGAATTAAGAGGCCCAAAGAATAGATTTAATCAAAGAACCAATGTCGGGAATTCCCTGGCGGTCCAGTGGTTAGGACTCCGCGCTTCCACTGCAGGGAGAACGGGTTCGATCCCTGGTCGGGGAACTAAGATCCCGCAAGCCGCATGGCATGGCCTAAAATAAAAATAAAACTAGGAAGAAAAAAAAAAAAAGAACAAATGTCAAAGAAAGTGATTCAGAGAATCTAAATAACTGAGAAATCATTTCATTCTTATAAGCTTCTGATATCCCATTATGCTTTCTCTACTTCTGTATTCTCACCATTAGAGCAAACAAGGCCAGTTCTATCTCTCTTAAATTCCTTCTCAAAAACAGTGGAAAAAGAAGGAAAATATGGATATGTTTGTATCTGCATAAACACTGGGCATATACACAAGAAACTAACAATATGCTTACTTATAAGGAGTGGGTGGGAGTGGGAAGGGACTGGAGTAGATGGGGGCAGACCTCTCAGCATATACATTTTATAGTGCTTTCATATTGACCTGTGAATGCATCACCTGTTTTTCAAATTTAAATTTTAAAATATTTCTCAAAGTTTATCTCGTTTCATAAAACATTTATGTAACATGCCTAAGCCTGGATTGAATGGATTGAAGTTGCATAAACTGAGTAAAAGAACAGGAAGCTGAAACCCAACCTCCACCTCCTCCTCTACTTATCAATTTGAATGAAAAAAGATCTCGCGGAATTGTCTCACTGATTTTCTACTGACTGCCATTTTCCATGGCTTAAATCAGATGAGTCTGTTGGTCCTTAGAACATTTTGAAAAATAAGAGACAAAATTCTACTTTGTGTAATCTTTCCTTCTGGAGACTTTTGGGCACCTCACTAAGAATCACCTATGCACATGTTGGGATAAAAGAAGCGAACCAAACAAAGAGGATCCTGGGAAGGAAAAGATATTGTGTGTGTGTGTGTATGTGTGCACGTGCATGCGCAGGGGCTTGGGGGGAGACAGCAGAGAAGGACTGGAGGTATTTCCCAGTGTAAATATTAGAGGTTTAATTTTTGCAAAACAGCTTTTCTGGTGAAATATTGCTGACTGTATTTGGAAGTTGATAATATAATTCAGTTCTCCTCTGGGTATTGTGGGTATTCTATGATTTTCTTGGTTGAAATGCCTCCCTCCCCACCCCAGAATAGTAGAAAGACTGAATAATTTCATATTGGACACTTTCCCTTTTGGGGAATAATTTAAGCACTACCATATGTCTTTTTATTTTGTCCTTCTCTGCCTCTCACAAACCGCTGGGCTTTGAAAATGCAAAACAAAGCAAACACAAAGGAACACGCTGGAGAAGTGTGTGTGTGTGTGTGTGTGTGTGTGTGTGTGTGTGTGTGTGTGTGTGTGTTTAAAATCACTCTCGTGATCGCCCAGTCACTGGGCCATGGTAATTATCCAGGAAGGTGTTTGAAGATATGCTCCACTGAAGGGGAGTGATAACAACCTTCAGAAACTGTTTAGTCCCCAGGAACTAAAATCAGTCTGATGGCAGCTGAACAAGATGGGAAGGAATAATCATTGAAATTAGACCAAGGAAGAGTGCGTAAAGTGTGTTTGCTCTCAGCCACCAGCCTCAGAAGAGCTCAAGTCCAGGTAGCGTACATTTTTCCTGAGATAAATTCTAGGGTGTTTTCCCTTGGTCATAGCCTGCTCCCAGGCACTCATAGCGAGTTGGTCTCTTTCCTGGGTGTTGTGTAGCATTATTGTCCCATATTCATAGTGAGATCTCAGATTCCCAGAAGCAGAGGCCCATTTCTGAAGCATCCAAATCAGTCTAGAAATAATAAGTCTGGTTATTTGATTTTTCACAGCTCTTTGCCTTTTCCCCACACTGAGGAGTTATAGAGTTGACTTTATTTGCATCAAACAGCTGTGGAAGTTAAAGTTATCCCAGATTGGAGCTATATAATTTATTTGCAAAGTGCAGTGATTCTTTAAGTACCTTCACTTCATAAGTACTCAGCAAGCCACATTAGTCAAGAAGCCTCTTATCTCAGAAAGCTGATTAAATTATATAAATTATCAAGACATTTATTTCAAAGATACTGAGAAAAATCAGAGCACTCTTGCCAGGTGCCTGTGGTACTTTTACAACTTGACCCCAACATTCTTTCATATCCTCTCATCAAGAGAAAGCGTCCCCCATACCCTCCTCTGAACCAGGATGGGCTGGTGACTGCTTTGACCAATTAAGTATAGTAGAAATGTCACAATGTGACTTCTCAGGCTGAGTCTGAGAAGGCCTCGCCGCTTCTGCTTTCTTCTCTTGGGACACTTGCTCAGCAGGAAGCCGGCCACCATGTAGAGGCTACCTCCTCTAAGAAAGCCATGCTGGAAAGGCCTTCTAGTCACTGCCCCGCTGAGCTTCCAGCAACAGCCAGCATCCACTGCCAGCTATGTGGACAGGCCAGCTTGGGTGTCCCCAAAAGCTGTGTGACAACAAAGCAGCCAAGACCTTCCTGAACTCGTAACCCACAAAATCGTTTAAAAAGACCGTTTTAAACAAATTGGTTTTTGGTTTACACCACTAAGTTTTAGGGTAATTTGTTTTACAGTGCCCATGGGAAAGCACTTTCTCCCCTTTGACACACCTCCTCACCATTTCAGCTGCCCACTTTCACTTCTGAGCGTTTGCGCTGTGGTTGCATTAATCCATTTCTCCTTGGGGTGATCTTTTCGTACTTTACACGTATACACACACCACGTAGGCACAGCCACCCTCATACACACAAAATCGATCACTTGGTTCAGTTTTACTCCCCAGATCACTTCATTCAAACCTCACTTTTCAGCTGAAAAAACTTGGGTCTGCAGGGATTACGTTTCTTGCTCGAGGTCACATGGCTAAGTAGAGGCCCAGCTGGAAGTAAACCCAGGTCTTCTGACACCCAGTCCAGTTCTTTTCCCACTAATTTTCCACTTTAATTTCCCACTGACCTCATAAAATAAAATAGGTCAATCCTCTTCTACTCCAGAGGCCAGAAAATTTGAAAGTGCCAAGCAAGCCCCTGGGTGCAGCACCTTGTGTGGCCTTCTAGGGGTGACCAGTGGGCACCAGGTAAGCATGGCCTATAGCCAGACTGCCTAATGGGAGGAGAAGGGCATAAGTGAGGAAGGGAAAAAAGGAAGAGCAAAGGGGGCCTGGCCTACGCCTACCTCCTTCCTCCTGGGCCTGCATTCTGAAGGCCACACGCTAATTATGGTCAGAGTGTAGGCGGGGATTCCCGAATGTACTGGGAAATTGCCAAACTCCCCCCTCAAACTTCTATGTTAGAGTCTTCTTACAAAAACAGAAGTGTTTTACATGGTACATGCATTTTCTGAATCTGGCTTAAAAAGATGAGTGATTGGGACAAAAGATCGGGAAAGTCTGTTAGGACCGGAGCTGGTTAAGTGTGCAGAGTGTGTATCTGTGTGGTTTATCTGCCACTCAAAGGCCCAGGCAGGCTGTCATTAATACATTCTCGGCCGCCCACTGCCCCAGAGTTGCCCCAATTTTTCTAAGCCCTACAGCATTGTCATTTCATTTGTCTGGCGAGGGAATTAGAGCCAATGAGTAAGAAGGCCACCCACCCCCATGGTAATGATATTTCCATTCCCCTCAGCTATCTTGCCAACAACTAACTCTCCCTCCCCCACCCCGACTACCACCATTCTCCTGCACCAAGGAATAAAGGATGATTAAAGGTCTTTTACATGAGGTGTGGTTTAGTTCAATATGTACTGTAGGTTCTTCTGCAAATATGCTGGTAGGAGGTTGACTATGCATGTTATGTGCTGTATGCCACTCTGTTGGCTGGCATGTGGTGGGAAGCCTGAAAAGCAAGGGAGAGAAATGGATGTTCTTTCTGCTTTTGAAGCACAATCTTAAAAAAAAAGAAAAAGAAAAAGAAAAAGGAAGAGAAAACAAACCCAAGAGTTTTAGAGGAAAAAATATCACGTAATTACAGTTTTTTTAATCCTTCATGGATTTCTTACACTGTACACAATTTGCCTCTCAAAAAAGCAGCAACATATTTAATCACCCTCCTCAGAGTCATAAAATCATGTTCAAATAAGTATACCTCACTTTGTGTGCTTGATATATTCTTGATATATTATGTGTAAATTGAGTTTTTATAAATTTGGTCATATTTCAAAAGTTCTCAGGGTGCTTTCAGTTTAAATTGGTACCATTTTGTAAAACAAATAATTTTGTAATGCAAATAGTCACTCCCTAACTTATTTGTTTTGTAAGTTTGGACTATCGTATTTACATTTTTTTCTAAAAGCCAGATACATCTGTAGATAATGGTAGGCAGGAAGACTTTAATTTGCAAGTAATAAAATGTAAAATTTTTAAATATAAATGAAAATATTTTTAGCTTTAGAAATTTAATCTAGGAATTTAGACTTTTTTTAGAACTTTTATCTACAGCAAGAACTTGTGCCTACCCCAAAGTAAGGCAGTCTGGCGACAAGTAGCAAAATACTGAATTTATCCTAAGAATGTAAAACAACAATTGTGTAAAGATGTATATACCCAAAAAGTTGATTGCAGCACTGTTTATAATAACAAAAAATTGGAAGTAATCTAAAACGTTATCAATGGAGAAATCATTTAAATAAAAACCGATTATTTTACTCTCAGGCAATGAGATATTATGCTGCTGTCAAAGGGGGCAAAAGAACCACAACGAGATACCACTTTCACCTACCACGTAGGCAACAATTTGAGAATTTGATAACCTCCTGTTGGTGAGTGTAGGGTAATGAGGAGGTCAGAGGTGGCATGGACAGATACCTGAAACACTTCCTCACTGGGTGGTTTTTCCTTGGTGTGTTGATAGGTTTGGGTACCATCAATTTTGCCAGTTCACAAATATTCAGGAGAATATTGAGGTGGTATTATCAATGCTACCTTGAATAGCATTGAATTACTGAATGCTGGAAGTAAACCCAGGTCTTCTGACACCCAGTCCAGTCCTTGAACTTGAACTATAGGGTTAGGGAATACTCACCAATAATCTCACCATCCTTACTTAACCCTTTTTTGGTCTATTTCCTTCCAAGAGTTTTTATCAGAGTTGTTATTCTTTTAAATATAAAATACTACAAACACACAGGAAATTATAATAAATTATGTAATAGGACTTTTGTTTGCTTCTGTATGGTAAATTGAACATCCCTCCACTAAAAACAACTAAAAATGTGAAATAAAATTTCAGAATTAAAAATTATTTTTAGGGACTTCCCTGGCGGTCCAGTAGTTTAGACTCTGCGCTTCCAATGCAGGGGACGTGGGTTCAATCCCTGGTTAGGGAACTAGGATCCCACATGCTGCACGGCATGGCCAAAAAGTTTTTTTAAATAAACAATTATTTTTAAGTGCATCCCTGAGCTAGTAAGAGAGTAAGAAATATTCAGAGGCAAATAAGGTGAAAGCAGGAATCCTGAAAGTTAAGAGTGCTCTGAATTTAGCCTTCTCCATGGAGGCATCAGTTGAGCCCTGCTGGCCTTAACCTAAGGTGTTAATGGTGGCAAGGGGTAAACTTGGCAGGTGACCAAGCCCAAGGCCCAGCCAAGGTGCATTCTAACAGGAGATCCCACATGTAAAGCTTGAATCCCAGTGAGCAACACCTTCAGTACAAGGGTGAACTATCAATAGATATAAACCCACCCACAGATGGAGATAACAAGGAAACTTGCTTATCTTGACTATTGTGCTGGGTGGAGAGGGGAACACTCTCTCCCAAAAATTCATATCCACAAGCAAACCTACACAGGGGTTTGTGGTCCAAAATTTACATTATCTATGAGGACCAAAAAACCTCAAGTTGAAAATTTTATTTTAAAGTGGTTTCAGGTTTTAATTGATTCCAGGCACATGGCAGAAATAAAAGCAATATAGTCTGGAGGAACCTGCCTTTAAATCAGGCCGCAAAAAATTCCCACGATTAAACAGAAGAGAATCTGGCCAAACCATCAAAACTCACAAAACACACAAGCAATCAAGACACCATGGGGGATGTCCAAAAAACAAAATGGAAGAATCAGACCTCAAATGACATTAGATATTGTCATTGTCAGTCATAATAAAATAAGTGTATGTCTATCTAATTGGCAAAAAATAATAATAGAGGGGATTAAAAGTAATGATCTTGCAAATTTGCAAAACAAAAAGAATTTTTTAAAATAAAAAATATTGGGCTTCCCTGGTGGCGCAGTGGTTGAGAGTCCGCCTGCCGATCCTGGGGACACGGGTTCGTGCCCCTGTCTGGGAGGATCCCACATGCCGCGGAGCAGCTGGGCCCGTGAGCCATGGCCACTGAGCCTGCGCGTCCGGAGCCTGTGCTCCACAACGAGAGAGGCCACAGCAGTGAGATGCCCGCGTACCGCAAAAAAAATAAAATAAAAAAATAAAATAAAAAATAAAAAATATTATAATTGAAATTTAAAACGCCAATGGATTGGTTAAATGGAAAAGTAGGCACATTTGAAAAAATAAACGAACTAGAAGAAATTGCTCATAAGATAGAAAAGGGAGACAAAGAAGGACTTCCCTGGCCGTCCAGTGGTTGTGACTCCGTGCTTCCACTGCAGGGGCCGCAGGTTCAATCCCTGGTCAGGGGACTAAGATCCTATATGCCGCACGTGTGGCCAAAAAAAAAAAGGAGACAAAGAGATGAAAAGGAAGCCAAGAGGCTTACAGAGTAGGTAAGACCTTACATGGATTTAATAGGAGTTTCAGAGAACAGACTCAACTTCAATAGTAAACAGGGAACTGCAAAGAGGAACAACGAGATGTCATTTTACCCTTCTTATCTTGGTAAAATTCATGATACCAAGTTCTGGCAAGGATATAGACAAACAGGAACTATTCTGCATTGCTTATGGGGGTGTAAATTGGTACAAGCGCTTTGGAAAACAATTTGGCAGTGTCTAGAAAGGCTGAGCATGTATCTAGGTGCCTACCCTAGAAACATTCTCATTCAGGTACCCAAGAAAATGCGCACAAGAATGTTCATCATCACACTTGCTTGTACTAGCAAAGGGGTAAAAACAACTTAATGGTTACGTATTTTTGAAAATCACTGCATAATCCCATTCTGCAGGAAAGGAGCACTTAACAAGAATCTAGTCATTTAAGAAGCCCTGGGAGACAAGTTCTGCCTTGTTCACCTCTGGAGGCTGCAAGGGCACCAGGGAAGAGACAGTAAAAGTGGGGGCTGAGGAAGTTCTGGGGATCATCTTGGTCATTCATTCATTTGTTCAACTAATAATTACTGAAGGCCTTTTCTGTAGCAGGTGCTAATAGTTGAAAGGGCTCATCTTTCCAAGCTAGAGTCAGTTCTAACTTTTTGGGGTGTGATGATACTCTATCTGTGCATCCTCGAACCTCCTATTTCTCCCTCTGGGTCTCAGTCTTCCGGCCGTTTTACTGCACCTTGGACCTCCCACTAGGGATAGTCAGGAGTAATGAAAGAAGAGCACAGTTCCTTCTGCCTTCTGTTGGGAATAAAAGGTGGAAACATGGTTGAAATTCTTCACTCTCCATCCAAGGCTCTGCTCAGCTCTGATCTTTGCCTGACTACTCAGGCTAGTTTTTCTCAGTTCCCAGGCCTCATTTTCTATAGGAGTCACTTGGTTTTTAATAATACACTTGCAATGAAATTTCTTGCAATGATGTTTAAATTGACAGGGACATTTCTCACTGCCCTACCATGGTTTTTAGTTGTTTGATGGCCAGAATGACTCTCTACATCTTCTCATTGAATAGCGCATGCATACAATGTACTGTACACAAAATTAGTTATAAGTAAAGTTTTCTTGAAACAAAAATGAATAAATATATAAGCTAATGAATGACTTAAGCAAAAATTTGGGATTACTTGTGGTCCTTTGCTCTTGCTGTAGGTCCCTAAATCTGAGGTCATTTCATTTGTGGGACAGATACTTCTAACTGGAAATAGAGAAGAATTGCAAACGTGGATCAAAATATATCATGCTACATGTAGCAAAAGCCTAGGTGGAGGTATTGGGAAGCGCTTGTCCAATAGCTATGAAATTTGGTATTTATCTTCTTTATGATTCTAGCTGCATCTAGCAAAATAAGATAACAGTATCTCCTGAATTGATGTATCCATGCACTTGAATATACTCCCAAATAGGCCCATTCAAAGCATTTTTAAAACCTTAATTTTCCAATATAAGATCTCATTTCCAATTAGCACTTAACTCCCACTCTCCCTGGCATCTCCACAGACGGATTAAGCCAGGGCACATCACATCTGGCTGGGCCTGGATGTCTCAGGGATTTATGAACGACAGCCTATATTAGAGCTGAGATCCTGTGCACTCATCCTGAAACCTGAATGCTCCCTTCCCAGTGGCATGGGGTCAGGGTCAACAGGTCATCAAAGGCAACATCATCCATCCACTCTTTTTTCAGAATCTTGCTTCACGAAAATTCAGAACCAGAATCTTGTAGCAGTTTTTAATGAGTAACCTGTCATTTAAGCAAAGTTATTTTTTTCTTAATATTGATTGGGAAGAAGGTGAGGGAAGAAAGAGGCTGGAGTGGGTATGAGGCGGAATCAGAGGGAGATGGGAGGGCACTGTGAGTTCAGCAGGAGAGAGTGCCCTTGCACCCCGCCAGAGAGGTCCATGGAAAGACAAGGTCATGGGCCTTGTCTCTCGGAGTTCCCACTAATAAGCTGAAAAATATGCAAACTAGAGAGTTCATACAGAAGTTCAGACATTCTTGGGGCATTACAGAGAATTATTTTGAAAACATACAATAAGATTATTGAGGGGCTGGTTTGTCAGTAGCACCCGAGACTCTGGGTACATGGGAGACTTTTCTGAAACTGTTGTGGTGACTGCAGGTCGTGGAGAGATGCTTGTCTCCCTGTGAGCAGGACTGTCTGTGTCCCGGTCATGAGACAGGCTGGGCAGCTTGGAGCTGTCTTCATTCCCTAAACAACTGATTCCACCGAGGCCATGTCCAGTAAGACTCCCGGGGTCATGCCCTGAATCCTTGAAACCCCAGGCTACTGCCTCTTCCAGAGGCAAAGTGCTGAAAAACAGTAAGGAGAAAAGCAGATATCCCAAAAGATTTAGCTGGGAGAGACAGAGACCTACAAACAAACACTAAACGACAGCATGGGGTGATATACGTGGAAGTGTTTTTAAAAATTCCAGGTGCTACATAAATAAAAACTAATACTAAATCTATATAATAGCATGGCTTAGTGGATCCACAAACTTAGAAGCACTATGTCATGGATAAGCTGGTCCTTAAAAATAGAACCAATGGTACCATCTTTTCTCAGTGCTCCTAATGCATAATTCAGCCTTGTGGAAATTCAGCTAGACTTTGTGATGTATGATGGTTGGTAACAGCAAGTAGAGTCAGAGACCTTTACTTCTTAAGATTGGTTATGGTCAGATAAGAAATGAGAGAATAGAAAGTGACATCTAATAATTCACATCACTCTGCATCCCTTTATAATTTTCGAAGCACTTTGGCTTTGTAGTTTTAGACCGTGTGAAATAGATGGGGATTATTTTCTCCATTTTCCAGGCGGGGAAACCGAGGCTCAGAGAGGTGTTGCCCCAGGTCACAGGACTGATGAGCAGGTCCACCGTGGCTGTGTTGTCAGTCGTCTCTAGGAAGCTCTGCAGAAACGTGGCAGGAAGTAACTCTGAACCCAGAAAGTTAAACCGTTGAACTGCAGCACTGCGGAGGCTGAAGTCCTTTCCCTGTTTGTGGCTCCCAACATCACTGAAAGCGTGTCTGGGATAGGGTGTGTATGACTTGCCTAAATTGCATCTCACCCGCCACCTTCTCTCTCAGGGGCCCCTGCTCTTGAATAATCCGGACAAAGGCACGCCTGCCCCAGTAGCAGGGTAATTGCAACATGGTAATATTTAGCACGCTCAGCACTTTCCACCTAGATGTTATCTCATTAACCTTCCCCGTGTCCCAGCAAGGCATGTGCTACATGCAGGGTTGCTGTAGCCTCCACCAGTCTCAGGAAGATAGTCCTCTGTCCCCCACGATTTGGTCCTTCGGCTCTGCAGCTGATTTGCTGCGGTCGTAGGCCCAAGACTGGGGTTTCCTTTGAAAGGAAATGGCTGGAGTGCAAATACTACCTATATTTTGAGCACAGGTATTTAGAAGTCTCTTATTGCTGTATAAAAAGGGGTTTTGCTTCCCTATAATGACACTGAATAATAAGTGCTTTTTAAATGGCCCTTACTTAATCCTGACAACATTAGAAGTAGGTATTATCATCCCTCGTTTTATAGGAAACCGAGTTCTTAGAGATTAAATACATTGCTGGAAGACACACTGGTATTCGATGGCAGAGTAGGGTTTGTACCCAGGTCTGGGTGACTTCAAAGCCAAGACATAAGGCTGTGCCAGCATCCTGGGTAAGGGGTTGTTTGACCCCGTGAGTGGAAGGGAAAGACTGAGGACTGAAAACAACACAATCTAATTGGCACCAGCTAAACTTGCAGGCTTCCCTCCATCCACTGCCAATGGCAGGGCGGATGGGGGGAGGAAAGGTGTAAAGGGAAGGGGACAGGACAGCACTTCCCGCACAGCTCCTCTCAGCACCCTGGCTGGCTGTCGGATGCCTTATCTGAAGTCCGGAATTTCTTTCAAAACCCAGAGGCTGTTTCCAGCGCTCCCCGGCCTTCAGGGAGCGTGTGCCCAGTGCAGCGGAGAATTAGTCTGGGCATGAAGGGATTCTCGAAAGCGAGGTGAAAGGAGAAGAGCGGAGAGGAGTCAGAGAGTCATGCAAGGGAAGAGGAGGAGCGGGGCTAGGAGGGGACCCTCATTCCCCTCGGTGTCTGTCAGCTCATGCTGTTTCCATAAAAGTCTCAGCAGAACCAGGCCTGTATGACAGAAAGAGCAGTTGTTGATTTGTGAAAGAGTGAGTTTCAATACACAGAATCTGCATTTTAAGATTTGTCCAACCAAGTTTAGGAGGGAAAGAAACTCCCACCAGCAATCTCAGTAAAACGAGGTTGTGACGTGCACATAACCAAATCAACAAGAATAAACCTTTCAAAACCGATTTTACTACGCCTTTATTGTATTTATATTAGCTTCTGGGGTTAATCTGAGAGATAATAGTTTTATGTAAAATTGATCCTAAGGGGAGAAGTAGTTATTGTCCCAGGTTAATTGTGATCCATGCTGTAATTTCACAGTCAGTAAATCAATTTGCAATATCGTTTGTTTGAGTAGTTCCGTTAACCTAAGCCCTGGACTCAGGAATGGGTGGCCCTGAGCCGAGCTACTTCACACCCGGCTGCCTGGTGACTTGCATACTGTGTGTTCTTCAGCGTGTTGACATGGTCATAGGAACTGACCAAATCCAATACTCATTTTTACATTCTTCCATGGAAAAGTGGATTCAGATTAGGATCAGCCTTACTAATAAACACCCTGGAAATATAATCAGCCACCTTCCCCAAGGCTACATTTCTTATGCAATGTCCTCGTTCAGGGCATGTGACTAATCACAAAGCTCTGATAAGTAGTGTGTGTTCTATGTAACTTATAAACTGGATGTCACGCTGACATTTTGGCCTGATAGTGCTGAAACAGGTATTTCCAGCTTTGTCGAGTCAAACTTATACCCTAATGGATACTTTTGGAGATATGCAGCTGATTCCTCATCTGCTTAAATTTGAGTAGCTTCTCTTCTCTAGATTAACATAAAATTACAAACTTCAAGTAGTCATTTGGTTATCCCCATTGCCTTAGGTAGGTGAATAATAAACTGCTCAAAGACTCGTGTTTTCCATTCTTGTCTTTTTCTAAAGGCACAGACTCTCATCTTCAGCGGACTTTGTCAGGGTTTTATCACTCCTCAGGCAAATTCTCCCTTAAACCCATCCAGAATCTTTCCTGCTTTAATTCAGTTTCCTCTTTCAGTTAGGTCTTCAGAAGTTATGGGGAATAATTGTTTGATATCCCATCCATAAAACCCTCCATGAACTTGAAAACAACTGGGTTTATCCATGGGCTTCTCTACCATAAGATAAAACCTGATTCCTTTTAACTTTCCATTTTGAATCTATTTCCCCCAGTACAGGACTCCTAATGCCCCTTTGGTTTCTCGCTGTTTTTATTCAGTGTGGTGATGTACTGTTAGGTTGCCTTCAGGAGTGAATTATGTCTCAGTGAAAGTCTGCAGGCAGGTGACACCAGCCCAACCACAACATGGAGGATGCCTCTGCAGTCTTTAGCAGGTTGGGGATGTCCCCCCTTGTGTTATAAGATGTCTGCAACAGTTCCAGATATCCCATGCAATACACCAATGACCAGTAGAAAGAGGCGGTCTCCTCCCATGAGTCTCTCTATACTATAAGAAAAGCCTTTTCCCGAAGCCCCCCAGATGACTTACTCTCAGACCTCATTGGCTGGAATTGGGCCACAGGCCAGGGAAGTGGGACTGCAAAGATTGACCGGACCAGTCACCATGCATGCTCTCCCTCGAACCAGAAAAGAGGAGTCATTTCCTAAGCACGTAGCTTTGTGGGGAGTGAAACTTCAAACAAAATCAGGGTTTCTCCAGCAAGCATAAAGGGGGAAGGGGCAGTGATGGCTGTTAGGTAGGCAATCAGTTGTGAAATAGGGAGCAAACTGTTCTCCATATCGTTCAACATATTAACAATAACACAGCAAAACAAGTAATTACTTAGAACCCACCAAGTGCCAGGGACTGTGAGAGCTGGCAGGTGCACAAAGATGAACACTACGTGGTCCTTGACCTGCAGAGCTGGCAATCAAATTTGGGAGGAGACACATCCGGTGTCATTTCAAAATTGTACAGTGAGTGATAGGAGAGAGCCATGCAGAGTGTTCTGGAAGCACAAAGAAGAAACCCTTAACTCAACCAAGGTGTAATTCCTGGGGGAAGGCCAAGTGGACCGGCTGTAAATGCTGAGAGTGAATTAGGCTAAGAAAACGAGACTGGGGAGGAAATATGAGGTATGTGACTCTTAATTTTCTAATCCTTGTATAATATTTTATGTTTTATTACTATGGCTCATCTAAAGTTGATGAAATAGAAAATCCTTTCAAGCCTTGAGGGTGGTGTGCATTTCAAGGGTCATTTCCCATGAGTTCATCCCTTCATATTTTGTATCTGATGAAATCCACTTTATGATCAGTGAATTCCATACTTAAACAAGGAAGCCACTCATCCAGTAGGAAAATGTGTGAGGGAGTGAAAATGAGTGCAGTTCTGATCGTTATGATGTCACTGGCTCTGTAAATGGGCTTGTTTTTAAGTATTATTAAGACAACTTCAGTAATTTGGACTGAGGGGGGAATCAGTCAGAATGAGTGCAAGTCTACGGCTTAGATTGTTTTATTACTTTTATTTATGTGTATCTTAAGACAGAATAGCAAAGAGTTGCTTATGAGGAATGAGTGTTAAGTAGATAAGAAATGAAGCAACTAACAAAGGATTAATCTCCAAAATTTACAAGCAGCTCATGCAGCTCAAAATCAAACAAACAACTCAATCCAAAAATGGGCAGAAGACCTAAATAGACATTTCTCCAAAGAAGATATACAGGGCTTCCCTGGTGGCGCAGTGGTTGAGAGTTCGCCTGCCGATGCAGGGAACACGGGTTCGTGCCCCAGTCCGGGAAGATCCCACATGCCGCAGAGCGGCTGGGCCCATGAGCCATGGCCGCTGAGCCTGCATGTCTGGAGCCTGTGCTCTGCAACAGGAGAGGCCACAACAGTGAGAGGCCCGCGTACGGAAAAAA
>NC_041221.1:64927097-64938444 GCF_002837175.3 Physeter macrocephalus
AAATGCTGGAGAGGGTGTGGAGAAAAGGGAACCCTCTTGCACTGTTGGTGGGAATGTAAATTGATACAGCCACTATGGAGAACAGTATGGAGGTTCCTTAAAAAACTAAAACTAGAACTGCCATACGACCCAGCCATCCCACTACTGGGCATATACCCTGCAAAAACCATAATTCAAAAAGAGACATGTACCACAATGTTCATTGCAATTCTATTTATAATAGCCAGGACATGGAAGCAACCTAAGTGTCCACTGACAGATGAGTGGATAAAGAAGATGTGGCACATATATACAATGGAATATTACTCAGCCATAAAAAGAAACGAAATTGAGTTATTTGTAGTGAGGTGGATGAACCCAGAGGCTGTCATATAGAGTGAAGTAAGTCAGAAAGAGAAAAACAAATACGTATGCTAACACATATATATACATGGAATCTAAAAAAAAAAAAAGGGGGTTCTGAAGAACCTAGGGGCAGGACAGGAATAAAGATGCAGATGTAGAGAATGGACTTGAGGACAGCGGGAGAGGGAAGGGTAAGCTGGGATGAAGTGAGAGAGTGGCATGAACATATATACACTACCAAATGTAAAATAGATAGCTAGTGGGAAGCAGCCACATAGCACAGGGAGATCAGCTCGGTGCTTTGTGACCACCTAGAGGGGTGGGATAGGGAGGGTGGGAGAGATCTTCAAGAGGGAGGAGATATGGGGATATATGAACACGTAGAGCCGATTCACTTTGTTATAAAGCAGAAACTAACACACCATTGTAAAGCAATTATACTCCAATAAAGATGTTAAAAAAATATAAATAAATAAATAAATGTATTCATTTGATTATAAAAAATAAATAGATAGATAAGGATGATTTCCTTAGCATGTTCACTATCTCCCTAAAAGTGCTCCTCAGATGGCAAGAGATACTGGAAAACAAGCTGTTCTTTCTTCCTGTGTCTTTTATTTACTTATTTATTTTTTACACTCTATTAGAAAAAAAATTTAACAGATGTAAGCATCAACTTGGTCTCTGCTGAGTTTATTAGAGAATTATGAATATGTAAAGCATAATTTCCTTTTAAAATCTTAGCTCCATCACTCGAGTTCTATAGGCATGTTTTCACATGACAATCCTCCTGTTGTAAATCAATAAGAAAAAGAGAAATATTCCTAGAAACACCCAGGCAAAAGTCAGGAACAGGCAGTTCAGGGCAATGAAGCATATAAAATAGGGTTAGGTTCCATAATAATCAAAGACATAAAAGTTAAAGCAAGATATCACTAATCAAATCAGCAACAGTTTTTGTAAAAATATAAATCAATAAATAAAGTACGCCAAATAAATAAATAAATAAAATGCTAATGCCCAGGGCTGATGACAGTGTAGAGAAATGAGGACTAATGTTTTATTCTGTATGAGAGATGTGTGTATGAGGATGTTTATTCTAGTGCTCTTTTTTAGTACAAAATTTTAAAACAACTTAAATGTCCATTAGCACAGATGTAGAAAACAAACTTATGGTTACCAGGAGATAAGGTGGGGGAGGGATAAATTGGGAGATTGGGATTGACATATACACACAACTATATATAAAATAGATAACTAATAAGAACCTACTGTATAGCACAGGGAACTCTACTCAATTCTGTGTAATGGCCTATATGGGAAAAGAATCTAAAAAAAGAGTGGATATATGTATATGTATAACTGATTTACTTTGCTGTACACCTGAAACTAACACAACATTGTAAATCATCTATACTCCAGTAAAAAAAATTTTTTAATGTCCATTAATAGAGAAGTGATTAATTAAATAATAGTAGTCATACAATGGAATACTCCATGTCCATTAAAAAGAATGAGGTATATCTATATATACCTCAAGATTCTTTAGAATCTCAAGATATATTACATAAAGAAAGCAAGATGCAGACAAAATAAAAGTTTTCTGTGTGTACATATATGGAAATAGTAGTAATTATAGTTTCTGGAAGGATATATGGGAAACTGTGATAGCAGTTATAGTGACTACCTTTGAAGAAAAGGACTAGGCGTAAAGGATGGAAGACTTTTACTTTTCACTTTATAACTTTCTGTATGGTTTGAATCAGTGCAAGAATTGCTTTATTTTAAAACATGAAATATGATTTTTTTAAAAAAAGAATAGGTTGTATCTTCATCGTTTGACATGGAAAAATATGTCAAAAAGAGGAAAAAGAGCAGGTACAGAATGATCAGAATGGGATGACTCTGTTAATGATTTTACTTATAGATATAGATGTAGACCTATACAGTATTTGTGTTAGAAAGTCTGGAAGGAAATAACCTGAACTGTCATCATTGTGGCTCCTAGCAGAGTGGAGAAGTGGTGAGATTGCAGAAACCTTCACTTTCTCTGTACTGCTTAATTTTGTATAGTGCTGGTAAAAGAAAAATATAACTTTTTCCAACCAGGGGGGAAAAAGTAAAAAAAGAAAGGATATCCATTCGTCCCCCTCCCCCTTACATGAAGGGCTCCTGTCTGCTCTGTGTAAAAACGAGGGTTTGGCTATGTCTCTCACCTGGATGTTCTAAGCTTACTCTCATCTATTTCCCTTTTAAATCCCACCTGCTAGGGAAGCCTTTGTAGTAGGTTAGAAATCTCTCCTCTGATCCAACTTATCTTCCCAAGCCTTACCCAACTAGAAAAACTGGAAAATAAAAATCAAAAACAACATTCAAACAAGATGCTGAAAACTAGCCCAACCTGTAAATAAAATCAGCATGTTTAGTGAACCACCAGTTTGTGCGAGGAGCTAGTAGCCAGCTCAGGTGCCCCCAGAGACCACCTGGGGGCATTCCTCCGCAATTTGAAGCTCATTGTTTTTCTCACCCACTCATCCTCTCTGTTGCCCTACATTGGGAGGTTGATATGAGAATCTGGTGGGACAGGAGTGCTATGGAAATAAAAGGTGATTAACCACATTAATGTGTAAGTCCTGGAGGCTAAGACTTGTATCATGGGTTTGTTATGATTATTGCCTAGAAAATTAGGAGAACCCAAGATGTTCATTAACCCAAATATGCTCTGTTTTTTAAGAAAATGCTTTCACAATCCAATCCTAACAATTGATTTTTTCAATTACTTTTCATCTCAGAATTTTGAAACACTTAAATGTCACTTTCAGCCTTATATCACAACTGTACAAATGGGTGTGAATCGCTATGGGGCAACCAATGATACCTGTGTTGACACATCTTCCAGCACCTCCCACCCCTCCATCACTAATGAGGATACATTTTTTGTTACTGGTGAGAGCTGCTGTTACAATGAGGAGAAGCAGCTCAGATGTGTCCCAGTGTTGGAGAAGAGCTTAGAAAAGAGAAACCTCAGCTGAAAGTACAAATCAGATTCCCACTTCATTCAGGGAAACCAGAAGAGGAGAGGGAGCAGGCCCACACAGGGGGAAGTGGCCAAGCAGACGTTTCTAAAGCCAGGGCCGCTATTGAACCTACTCAGCAGCTCTTTGCCATTTGTTTGAATCTAGTTATTACTGTAGTTACAGAACATTCCATAGGCTGACCCACAAAATAAGAGAGAGTAGTCTTTCTTGTAAGTTGGGAAAATGTTGAAACAACAAGGTAACCTACTGATAGTGGCCAAACTGTGTCCTCCAAAATAAATATGCTGAAGTCCTAACCCCCAAACCTCAGAAAGTGACCTAATTTGCAAATAGGTTCTTTGTAGATTTAACCAAGTTAAAAATGAGGCCATTAGGGTGGGGCCTAATCCAATATGACTGGTGTCCTTATAAAACGGGGAAATTTGGATACAGAAACAGACACACACAGAGGGAAGAAGATGCAGACTCATGGAGAACACTGTGAGAGGACAGAAGACTGGAGTGCTCATCTATAAGCCAAGGAACACCTGAGGCTACCAAGAAGCTAGGAGAGGCATGAAACAGATCCTTCCCTAGCACCTTCAGAGGGAGCATGAAACTGCCAACAGGTTCACTTTGGGCTTCTGGCCTCCAGAACTGTGAGATAAAAAGTTCCTACTTATTAAATAAATACCCACCCAGTTTTTGATACTTTGTTATGGCTGCCCTAAGAAACTAATACATCTAGCATTAGTCACATGTCCTTAACAATGGTCAGAAAATGGAGTAAGAGTGAAACCTCAGCGTATTCCAGCATGGGATGTTTGTGTGACAAAATGAGTAAGAGGAGTTCACGGCTTCTCTATTATGGTGGTGGGTTTTTCTGGGAACACTTGGCCTGGAGGTGGTTCTCTTCCTGTGGGATGCAGGGCAAGGAAGCCCCTCCCTCTGTGGTGGGGCAAGGAGAAGCCGTCCAGCGTGCAGCCCAGGCTGGCAGGGAACACACCGTTCCAACTCTGGCCACTGCTTGCCTCTGTGCAGCAGCTAACACTGTGCACACAGCTGCTTAAAGCCCACCCTTTTAGCAAATGGAGACAAGATGGTGACAGGGCTCCCCAAAGGGGATGAAAGCCTTGAGACCAGACAGTGATGCTTCTAATGCCAACCACAGAGACTGGAATCGGAGGCACGAGGGGCCACAAACAAAACAGAACCTGAAAATCTCAAGAATATCAGGAACTGGACTTTATCCGGCCAAGGATTTTTTTGTGTTCTTGTTTTATTTTTGTTACTTGTTTCTTTTTATTTTATTTTAAAACTTCCTTAGAGGAGGGACATGAGCATTAAAATTGGAACGCTTGTGCATAATTTTTGTATGTATATTTGTCCGAATGTAATTTATTCCTAACTTTGGGGGGGTGTGTGCTTGTGATTCTATTATTTGATTCAGTTCTCGGCACATCCTTTTTGTGATCTTTTTGAAACCAGGAAAAAAAAAAATCCTTAGATGTTATTAAAGAGAGGCCCCTGATTCAAGACGTCCCCACACGATGGCAGCCCTGAGTGGACAGAACCCCCCCTCCCCACCCCGGCGCCTGAAGCTCTTACAGGAAGGACTCCTGGCTGCCTTGGGACGCGCCCCTCTGCTCAGACCCAACCTCAATCAGTGCAGAGTTAGACAAAGGCCTCAGCCCTGAGACTTTGTTTTCATTTGTCCTAAGACCCAGCTCTTCTCTCTTTTGTCTCAAGAGTAGGCCCGGGCAGGAGGCATGCCAGGACTGACCTCAGAGGGGATCCTAGCAAACAATGTCATAAACTTAAGGTATTTTCCCCAATGTACCTGTGCCTAAGAAAGAGAGACTTCTTTTGTCCAAATAGAAAACATGTGAAAAGTGCAGGTTTGTTGTTGTTTTGAAGAATTTGAAGAGCAAGGTGTGTTCCCTGGGACTCAGTTTCAAAATCAACAAACTGACACCTGCCTGAACAAGGAGAAATGGAGTCAGCTCTGTCACCATCCGTCCTCAGCAGGGCTCCCAAGGTCCCTGCCGTCCCAGACTGCACACAATGCCCTTTGGTCGTCACCCCAGGTGGCAGGAGGGGAAGGAAGAAAGGTCACGTTGTTTGTGCAGTTGGTTGTCTTACTGCTGCTGGGCTGGTAAAATTGTTTTTCTGAGAGCTTCGTGTTCATTTGGCTTTTAAATACTCATTATGCTTCTCCTTTTTTTTTTTTTTCCTGAGGGATGAGAGAGAAGCAAACTTTCCACAGTGTTAACTGTCACGGATTTTTCCTCCGCTGTACAATTGGGTGGCAGTAAGGCAGTGTTAAGAGGCGTGATTTATTTATAAACATATCTGGAAATATTTTTAAAATAAAAAATGCCAAGGGTGGAGCTGGGTCAGAGCCAAGTCATGAGAAATAAGATGTTTATTTTGGAAGTGGGCATTAGCACCCTCCCACAGGTAGTTTTAAAGTAATTCAGGGTCAAGTGAAAACATTCTGGTTATACTTACTTCAGTTTTAGATGGAGAAGCGTAGATTCTGGCTTGCTGGGAAGCTGATCTGAGCGGTTCTGTGCTTTGAAAATATTCCTGTTTTGTAGAGTTTCTGTGATGAATGCTGACCAGGCGGTCTGGTATTTAAGGAACGGCTTCGCAGTCTCCATGGCCCCAAGCCCTCACCTTTTCTCCTACTTCCTTCCCGTTATGCTGCCTCATCCCTGCTGGGACACAGGCAGACAGTGGTGGAGACCGGCCGGGGACCAACAGAGGATGGGGAAGTCATTAACACGACTACACACGCCCTTCCTAGGTTCAGTCAGCCACCTTTCTATTCTCTTTCTACTCTATTCTTTCTATTCCATTCTAGTTGGGAATGTTTCTTCAACTGCCTTAAGCAGGGGGTAGAGAGAGGATGTTTGGTCAAAGGGCATCGAGATGGGAACAGGAGAATCAAGGAGAGGAAATAAGGGGCCAGAGATAAAGAAATAAGAGCTAGGAGGAAAGAAATAAATAGAAACGAAGATGATGAATAATACCAGGTACAGAACAGACAGGGAGCAAAACGAAAAAGGAGCAAGACACGGAGATTGTCCTGCAGAAAGAAACAATTCAAAAATAGAAAAATGTGAGAAACCTGAAAATAAACAAACTTAGAAGCCCATACAGGAAAGGAAAGAACCAAATGGAAGTAAGAAATAGAACCCCAAACAGGAAGGACGTCTGAATGAGAAATGTGATTGAGGGAAGAAACAGAGAAGCCTTTGTGGTGTGTTTGTAGATTAGAGGGAAAACCACAGAACAGAGGGAATCCAGGAGTGTTTATTCTTCACACCTGGCAAACAAAAAAATTCATTATTTTTTAATCTTAAAAGAAATATCTCTAAGAGCACTGGGCCTTTCATGCTATTGGCCTGTCTCTCACTCATCTTAATAATCCCTTAGGACTCTTTTAAAAGCATAAGGAAACCCAGCATGAGGAAAAGCACATTTCCATCCAGATGACTTTTATATAAAGTTTATTTTAGGGAGATAAGTCCTCACGGTACTTAGAGTTCAAGCTGGTTACCTGTCCCCAGTGGTGAATTATCAGGAGCATTTTAGTCCCTATAAATCCCAGGGTAAATGTCAAAAATATCTTGACCCCCTTAAAAATGCAGATAAAAAAATGAAATAATTATTTGCATGACTCCCAGTTCAGAAGGCTGCCTTACCATTAATAAGTTAGAGGTTGCCTTGTAAGTTTAAATAATTTAACAAATGGAGTAATAAAAAAAAAATTGTAAGTAAAGCATAAAGCGACAAACACAACACATACCCAGGAGAAGTAAAGATTAGTTATTTCGTTACTACAAATTGCTGTTGCTAAACATTATGATAAAATACCAAAAAGATGCCTCTCTACTCCCTTCCATAACTTCAGGTTATTAATTTTATTCATATACAAGTAATTCTTTCCTTGTATGCCTCTCTTGCCCTGTTTCTCTAATGAGGAAACCAAAAAAAAAAAAAAATGCAGTAGATAAAATGCACAAATTGGGGCTGGAGCAAATGAAAAAAGATATCAGAAACAAATAACATTATCAGCTTTTAGCCCCATAATAAGCCCTTATTTATTTAGACCCTATTAATTTGGAATTTATAATAACTTGATTGGGATCTGGGCAGAAATTTTCCTGCATTTAGCAAACCCTGTCTTGCTAAGTAGTGCAGAAGAATGACGTAAATGAGATTACAAAGGGAATGTTTGAAATAAATCTTGGAGCACTTCAGGCAATCTCTTATATATGAATAATTAATATAAGAATACATATCATTCTTATCCGATAATTATCTGATAATTCAGAAGGAATTTATTAGGTCACCCTGCAGTAGGGAGGTATGAGTTTATCACTAAATAGCTCTATGACCATAGGCAAGACATTTAGCTTTTTCATCCCTTACTTTTCTTACCTGTAAAATTAAGTTGATAATACCAACTCTGCCTAGTTTGAGGGGTTGTTATGAGCATGAAATAAGAGAATGAGTGGGAATCCATTTTGAAATCCATAAGGCATTTGGAAAATCTGTTTTATTTAAAATGAATTTAAAATTCATACTTTCCACTAATTTAGTCTGACCTTCTCTCCGATAGTTTACACCAGTGAGGTTTTTCTCTTTACACAGCCTCAACGAAAGGAAATTCCCTAACAAACTGATGTATGCGTGTGTGTGTGTGTGTGTGTGTGTGTGACATACATATATATACACACACATATGGATATAAACATTTATCTCTCTTTCCACTCTCTCTACCCCAACAGATCTTTGGAGTCATTTCTGGTATTCTGAGTACACTAAATATATTTAACATGGCACAACCTTGAAAGCTATTGTGTGTACTTGAAAGAGTCTAGGTGTTGGAGTCTGACAGGCTTGGGTTCAAAGTCAGGATCTTCCTCATAGGTGAGTTAGCCTAAACAATGATCTCTCTGAACCCCAGTTTCTCTGTCTGTAAAAATTGATAATAATACCGATTGTATAGGACTTTTTTTTTTAATTTTTAAAATTTATTTATTTTTGGCTGCCTTGGGTCTTCGTGGCTGTGCTCGGGCTTTCTCTAGTTGGCGGCAAGCAGGGGGCTACTCTTTGTTGTGGTGCACAGGCTTCTCATTGTGGTGGCTCCTCTTGTTGCAGAGCACGGGCTCCAGGCGTGCAGGTTTCAGTAGTTGTGGCACGCGGGCTCAGTAGTTGTGGTGCACGGGCTTAGCTGCTCCACAGCATGTGGGATCTTCCCAGACCAGGGCTCGAACCCGTGTCCCCTGCATTGGCAGGTGGATTCTTAACCACTGCACCACCAAGGAAGCCCCGATTGTATAGGACTTTTAATAAAGACTAGGAGAGATAATTTACATAGCACAGTGCCTAGCACAGAGCAGATACTCCAAAGTGATGATGATTATTAATATGAAACATAAGTTGTCTTGAAGTGATATTTGTATTGGAGAAAACACTCAAGACTCCTCACTTTGAATCTCTGGCTCCTATTACAACTTAGCTCCCAAAATATGAAGCCAAATAAAGAGTCATAATCACAGTGTCCTGTACAATTTTTTTTTTTTTTTTTTTTACACACGGACAACCCATATTGCTTTTGGTGAAATGTATGTTGCAAAGTATTCAAATACTGCTTCCTCAGTTCTAAGACACATGCTTTTTCACAATGTTTTGGAAATCAGAATGAGCTTTACAATCATTGTCAAAATAAACATGTCAACTGCCAGGTAGAGGAGTTGCTAAGAGGAATTGTCATTTGCTTGTAATGGGTGAATTCAGCCAAATCTTTCAGAATAAAGAATTTTCAAAGCTAAGCGATGTTGGTGTTTACGCTTCACTCAGATGCAAAACATCTGTCTGTCAAGCTCTTTCAAGAGAATCTGTTGCACTTCCTGCAAGATGTAATCAATTAAAGAAAAAAATTTAAGATTCTAAATCAGGGGTGCTACAGAGGTCAAACTCACAGGCACTTTTATGAAAATATTGCCTCTGCTTAGCAACAACTGCAAATGTTCTAGTGAATCCAAGAAATATTTGGGATATGAGTGAAGACAGTGGGTAATTATATGAATAAAATGTATGCTATTTGCTGGTAAAAAATTGTGTGTATTGAATATTGCATTTTTTTCTCTCTCAGAATAAACCTGTCTTTTAATCAGACAAATTAATCTCTTTTCTTCTACTTGTCAGATTCAGCAGAGAAAGCTTCTCGCTTTTTAAATCACCTAAAACAGGGTTAAATATAATTAAATTTATACTTAAGATATCTGCACTCTACACATGTTATACTTCATTAAAACTCTGAAAAATTATAGCTATATGACTGTGTGCATTTAGCACACATAGTTGAAGATTTATCAAAATATAACCAGTTACAGCTTCCAAACTAGTAGATGCAACTGCTTATAGAACATGCCTTCTCAGCTAAGTCCTAGGCACTCTACACATGTTATTTAATAAGAGCTAGCATTTATCTAGCATTTACTGAGTGCCAGATATTTGCAAAGGGTGTACCAACAATCTCATTGAAACTTTAAAAGAACTTACAAGGTGGGTGTTACTGTTTTTACAATGAGGAAGCTCATATTTAAGGCATACATAAGTTAGTTACTTACAAGAGGTCACACAGCTGGAAAGTAGTCAGGGAAACATGAGAATCTGGGCAGTTTGACTCCAAAGGCTTTCATTTATGTACTTCTTCACAGTCCCCTCAAAAATACACACGGTAGGTTCTGTTGTGCTTATTTCACAGATGAGCACCCTAAAGCTCAGAGAGGTTAAGTAGCCTGACTGTAACACACAGCCTGTATGGGGGAGAGCCAGGATTCATACCTGGGCCTGTCTCCAAAGACCCTGTTGGCTCCTCTCTAACAATGTAATGCCCTTCTTAGGGAGAATATGTTCTTTAGACGTGGTTTTCTTAACATCACAGTACTGGATAGTCTAAGAGTGGGAAGGAATAGGGGTGAGGAGGGTGGAGGAGGAAAGAGAACAGAGGGAGCAGCTCCCAGGCCTTCAAGGGAGTTGCCATTGATCTCTAATCTCAGCACTGCAGAAATTGGAACTTTCCTCTTGAAGCCACCTTGTTTAGTTGCTCTGACTGTGGATGCAGTTGCCAATGAAATTCAGTTCACATCCATTGGGATATTGTGCCACAAATTTTCTCTAACTTGGAAATGCATTTTCCTTTCTCCCCATCCGTTTCCTAGTTTGCCCCTATACACCTACCCCTCTTAAGAGAAAAGACAGAACATAAAAAGAATCCAGGACTTTAGGAAGTATATTCCTCAAAACGTAGAAACCTCCTGTGGGCCATCTCTGTTGTCTTGCTCAGAGGAGCCGACAGGAGTGGCCATGCTGTGCCCCTCGAGGCCAACCCGGAAAGTCAGGCCTATTTCAGCTTCCTCTCTGACTTGCTATTCATAAATTAGTACCAATCCTTTAGATTCCAAACATACCAATTTTTTAAAATGCTAGTTTCAACAATAATTTATTTGGGGCCATTTAAATTGGCTGCACTTTATTAGGAACTAAAAATTATGATTAGGTCCCCTCCCCTGCCAGTGGAAGAAAGCTTCATTTCTTCCTACCCTGAAGATACAATAACGAAATAGGAACTCACTGGTTAGAGAGCACTGAAAATCAAAGTACTCTTTTGGCATTTTTCTCATTTGATACGCCATGCACTACTTGCAGCTTGAGAAATTTTGAAAGAATTCTCTAAATTTTGGGTTCTGGAGACAAAGGGGAAACAGATATTGGAACCATTTTACAAAATTGCAGACCTTTAATGGACTGCAGTAGTTTTTACCCAGAGGAACATGTACTCATTGCTGTGTGGTTCTCCATCAACGTCCCTGGTAATATTGTGTGTTGTAAGGAAAGGTAGTACTTTCTGATCAGCATCGACCTAAACAGTAAAAGTTAAAACTTTTTTTTTTTTTTTTTTTTTT
>NC_041221.1:64938472-64953421 GCF_002837175.3 Physeter macrocephalus
CGGCAGGCGGACTCTCAACCACTGTGCCACCAGGGAAGCCCAAAAGTTAAAACTTTAAAAATTTTTCCATGAGGCCTTTCATTAGAAACTTTTATGAAGTAAAAGGTTAAAAAAAAAAAAAAAAAAAAGACTTCCTCAGTCCACGTGTTTTGAATGTTTGCCTTTTAAATTGTGGGTTAGGGCTGTGTCATTTTCTTCTTTGTGTTCGATTTCCTTTTCAGCTGTTACATAGCTACATGTTTAGCACTTTTGGCCATCAAGAGGGTTGAAAAAGAAAACAAGCTACCTCTCAGGATTGTAGTTATGGGTCTGTATCCCAGCCCCTGTTAACTCAAAGTCAAAGCTCCACCGATGCTAGGATTCTGAGCTTAAACCTCCACTCACAAGAGAAGGGGTCGGATAGGAAGTGAAGACAAGAAATTATTATTTGTTAAATTTTATTGAAGTATAGTTGACTTACAAAGTTGTGTTAATTTCTGCTGTACAGAGAAGTGATTCAGTTATACATATATATTCTTTTTCATGTTCTTTTCCATTTCAGTTTATCACAGGATATTGAATATAGTTCCCTATGTTATACAGTAGGACACTGTTATTTATCCATCCTATATACAATAATTTGCATCTGCTAATCTGAAACTCCCAATCCTTCCCTCTTCCTTCTCCCTTGGCAACCACAAGTCTGTTCTCTATGTCTGTGAGTCTGTTTCTGTTTCATAGATATATTCATTTGTGTCATATTTTATATTCCACATGTAAGTGATATCATATGGTATTTGTCTTTCTCTTTCTGACTTACTTCACTTAGTATGATAATCTCTAGGTATATATATATATATATATATATATATATATATATATACCACATCTTCTTTATTTATTCACCTGTCGATGGACATTTAGTTTGCTTACATGTCTTGGCTATTGTAAATAGTGCTGTTCTGAACATAGAGGTGCATGTATCTTTTCAAATTATAGTTTTGTCTAGGTATATGCCCAGGAGTGGGATTGCTGGATCATATGGCAACTTTATTTTTAGTTTTTTGAGGAACTTCCATACTGTTTTCCATAGTGGTTACACTAATTTACATTCCCACCAACAGTGTAAGAGGGTTCCCTTTTTTCCACACCCTCTCCAGCATTTATTATTTTGTAGACTTTTTAATGATGGTCATTCTGACCGGTGTGAGGGGGTATCTCATTGTAGTTCTGATTTGCATTTCTCTAATAATTAGCGATGATGAACACCTTTTCATGTGCCTGTGGGCCATCTGTATGTGTTCTTTGGAGAAATGTCTGTTTAGGCCTTCCGCGCATTTTTTGATTGGGTTGTTTGGTTTCTCTTATATTGAATTGTATGAGCTGTTTGTATCTTTTGGAAATTAAGCCCTTGTCGGTTGCATCACTTGCAAATATTTTCCCCCAGTTCATAGGTTGTCTTTTCATTTTGTTTATGGTTTCCAAGAAATTATTTTTAATTAAAGAAGTGGAGTCTAAAAGCAATGGTTATGAAAGTTGAAAAATGCTAGACTGCCCAATGCATTTGAATATTGGGAGTTGTAATATGAATGCCCCTTTTCATAACTATTTCAGTAGTTTAAGCAATCATCCACCCCCCGGCAAGACCTTCATCTGGTCACTAGACAGAGAGTCCCAACTAGACTCTGGTATAAAGTTCCTGTTTAATAAGGTCGTCTGTTTTTGAAAACCTGTGATGGGTTTAAGTATCCTGGGGCAGAATTCCTAGGCAGGCCTCTTTTTTAGGAGAAGCGGAATCTACAGAGCATTGAGAAACATGAAATACCAGTCAGTAAGGGCCTCCCTGGCTACAGCTGTGTTGATGGGGGATGAACAGGGGTGCACACCGCAGTCTAAGGCTGTGTTTACACATTTCCCACATTTAGAGCTAAGTTCAAATGCCTCCCTTGCCATTTACCAATCCTGTGATTTAGGGAAAGTTACTTAACTGCCCTAAGCCTCACTTTTGTCATCTGTAAAATGGGGATAACACTGCTCACTACCTTATAGGGTTGTTGTAAGGGCCAAACGTATGTAAAGCCTTTTAGCACAGCACCAGGCACATCACATATGCTAACGAAGGATTAAAATGTGTTTCTATCCTTTCATTACTTAGGTCATTTTAACTGTATGATTCGTATGTGTGATAAGAGAGTTTACAAAACAATTCACACCACTTGGAGTTTTCATGGGTAGCAGGAAGCTGTAAGTTCTGCTTTGGGAAAAAGTGCTTTCTTGGCTTTGCACTGAGGAGTTTAGGAGTTAGAGTGGCCTCTCATACCTTTCAGGCCTTGAACCTGTTTGTGGGGCTCTGGGAAATGCAAAAGGGTGGAGGGAGCCGGCTACCTGCAGGACAGGGAAGCATCAGCCTCACCCTTCATTCTCAGCCTTCTCAGCCCCCTGCCCTCAGGCACTTGGGCCTAGGACTGTGTGTGGTCAAGGAGGGTGGCTGGTAGCCGAGGTGACAGTCTGTGTGTGAGGGCAGCCAGCTGGTGGAGGGGGCATCAAGAGCTGCGTCCGGGAGACTGGCATCTACCGGGGCTGGCATGGTTGGCTCACTCCAGGCCTGGAAGGACACACCCTTTGGATCAAGTACGGGAAACTGGTGCCCAGAGTAAACACCAAGCCCAGCAAGGAGGCCCCCATGTCCCTTCCCAGGCCGACTCAGGGATTTGAGCAACTTCTCCCCCACCCGCTCACAGGCCGACAATGGAACTCACAGAATGGGGGCCTTCCTTCCTTCCTTGACCGCAGGCCTGTTGGTCAGCAATAGCCTCAGGGAATTGTAATCCTTCTGGAGAAAGAAATCACAGGCCAGGGCTGCAAACAGGCAGTTCAGTGAAAACCTATTCAATTCAAGGAGTGCCTGCAGAGCTCTGTACTTAGCTCCGCTGCAGAGAGGGAGGAGCCTGGCGGCTGCCCTGGACACCAGCCCACTTTGGCCCTTTCTTCTCTTCCATGGAGACTACTGCAAACCTTCTCCATTCTTAAAAATTGGTAGGAAAAAGACCAACAACCCAATAGAAAAATGGAAAGGATATTGTATTAAGATTCTCCAGAGAAACAGAACCAACGGGATGTACACAGATATATAGAAAGAGATTTATTCTGAGGAATTGGCTCACGTGATTATGGAGACTGAGCAGTCCCACGATCTGCTGTGTGCAAGCTGGAGGCCCAGGAAAGCCAGTGGTGTAATTCAGTATGAGTCTGAAGGCCTGAAAACCAAGGGAGCTGATGGTGTAAATCTCAGTCCCAGAGCAGAAGAATATGAGATGAGATATCTCAAGTCAGGCAATAAGGCAAGAAAAAAATGGATGAATTCTTCCTTTCTCCTGTTCTATTTCGGCCTTCAGTGGATTAGATGAGGCCCACCCGCATTGGGGAACATGATCTACTTTGCTGAGTCCACAGATTCAAATGCTCACCTCATCCAGAAATATGCTCACAGACAGCCAGAAATGATGTTTAATCTGGGCACCTCATGGCCACTCAGGTTGACCCGTAAATCTTTAGAGGGCAATTCTGTCCCTACACACGTTTCCTACTGTGAGCCAAGAAGTATGTACAAGAACTGGTTAAAGAAAGTATATTTCATAATGGGGTGGATTTTTTTGTGCTGATGTGGAACCATCTTCAAGATAAAATGTTAAGTGAAAAAATGTGGCTCAGAACAGGGCATGGAATATCTCTGAAAGGAGGTTCAAGAGACAGGTCCCTGGGGTTGCCTCCAGAACTGGAGGGCTGGGCTGCTGGGGTACAGCACAGACTTACATTTCACTGTATACTCTTGGATTTTTCAAAATCATGGCATGCGTTTCTTTTTTAATTTAAAAAATACTCATTTTTATGTTTTTAAAAGAAAACCTCCATTCTCTTCTACCCTTTTAATCCTGCAAACTTCCCTCTCATGCTTAACCGATTATCTTACCCTCCAGTAACAGAAATAAAAACCTCAGTGAGAACATCTTCAAACTCCTTCACATTTTCTATTCCTTTCCCAGTCCCTGGATGTCCTCCCCAGCCTTCCCCAATATCAAGCCTCTTTTTGCTGAACGCTCAGCCCCTCTCTCCCTCCCAAGTTTTTATCATTGATGTTTAAATTCACCAGAGTCCCCTAAATCTTAAACCACTGCCAAGCAGTCACCCCTGCTTCTCTTTTCCCTTCTATGGTTAAACTTCTTGAGAGAGTTGTCTACATTGTTCCTTTCCCCGTGCTCACTCTGCAACCTGGCTTCCGCCTTCACCACCACCCCCGCCGCCCAATCTTGGGAAGCCCAAGATTGAAATTTTTTTTTTTTTTTTTTTTTGTGGTATGCGGGCCTCTCTCTGCTGTGGCCCCTCCCGTTGCGGAGCACAGGCTCCGGACGCGCAGGCTCAGCGGCCATGGCTCACGGGCCCAGCCGCTCCGCGGCATGTGGGATCCTCCCAGACTGGGGCGCGAACCCGGTTCCCCTGCATCGGCAGGCGGACGCGCAACCACTGCGCCACCAGGGAAGCCCCGAAGATTGAAATTTAAGATGGAGTTTATGCCCTCCTAGAACATCACTCTGCCCCCTGCCACGGTCTTTGGCACATAGTACGTGCCAAATGATCATTGCACGAATTAATGACGGCACCATCAACGCTCATCTTACAATGCATTTTAACAAAGAAGAGTAAATGGAGTCTGGCTGCTTTTGTGGAATCATTAGGGACAAATAGCTTAGCCAGAAGTACCCTACAGAGTTAAAATTACAATTCTGACTAATTTGTTAGAACTGTCCCTCTGGTGATATATTTTAGAATTTATAGAAATTTTGCAATAGTACATTACTTCATCTTCCTTTTTAAAACTCTGTGTGTGTGCGTGTGAGAGAGAGAGAGAGAGAGAGAGAGAGAGAGAGAGAAAGAACAACTTTGCCAAATTGGCCTTTGTAGTCTAGTGGTTTGAACCAGAAATCTGTGAAAAGATTGTTTTTTAGGAAATTGTCCAAAAATTATCCTGGAGGCAAGACTAAAGTAACTGTGTATTTTAAAATGTACTTTAGGGACTTCCCTGGTTGTGCAGTGGTTAAGAATCCGCCTGCCAATGCAGAGGACACGGGTCTGAGCCCTGGCCCGGGAAGATCCCTCATGCCACGGAGCCATTAAGCCCATGCGCCACAACTACTGAGCCTGTGCTCTAGAGCCTGCGAGCCACAACTACTGAGCTCGCGTGCCACAACTACTGACGCCCGTGCACCTAGAGCCCTTGCTCTGCAACAAGAGAAGCAACCGCAATGAGAAGCCTGTGCACGGCAACAAAGAGTAGCCCCTGCTCGCCGCAACTAGAGAAAGCCCGTGTGCAGCAACGAAGACCCAATGTGGCCAAAAATAAATAAATAATTAATTAATTAAAATAAAATGTACTTTAGTGGCAGCTATAGACAAGTACGGTTTGTATCGTCTAAGAAATTGTAACATGTAGATACCTGAAGTGCATTGTTGAAATGAAGCTATGTATACATTCCAAGGCTCAGGGCTGACCAGTGTCAGAATTAAGAATGTCAGTTGGCAGAAGAAAGTGTTTGGAAGCTAGAAAACATGGCTATTTTTCTCTAATTCTGAGACGCGGGGGATAAAATCAACGAGCATGTGAATCCAAGTAATCTTCAGACAGAATTTCTAGGAGTGCAGTCAGAATGAAAGCAAAATTTTTAGAAACTAAAAGAATTAAACATCAATTAGAATAAATAAATAAAGCAGGAAGAGAAATGGCATCTGTCTAGTTTTTAAAAGAAAAGACCTAAAGTCATTAGTTCTTAGCAGATCTCATGGAATTCCCAGTAAGAGGAAGAGAAAGCAAGAAAACATAATGAATGCTCACAGTGAAGTATCAAAGCTGTTTTCTTTTCCTTAGTTCCAGAGCTGTAAAGAAGTACCCTCAACCAAATCATGCTCTCCACCTCCAGCCTGGCCCCTCGCAGGATCTCTAGACCCGGAGCCGCATCCCTTCTCACCTTCTCACCCACACAGAACTGGGACTCCCTCCAGCCCCCCAAATTCTGGTCTGAATCTTGTCAATTCTTACCACTTAATAGCTCCAGGGTCTGTCCACAGACACTAGCCTGGTGCAACCCCTGCTCCATCTTCCACCTGACCTACGGGCAGGAAGGAGCCTCGGTGCTGTAGTGATCAAACAGTGGACTCAACAGATGGACTGCCTGGGTCACAGCCTGGTTTCTGCACTTGCCAACCAACGTTGGTCCAGTTGCTCTGTGTCTCAACCTCCTCTTCTGTGAAAAGAGGGGATGATAGCCTCTAGGTCTGTATGAGGATTAGAAGAGATAATGTGTATAAAGTTCCTAGAACAATACTTGGTCCATGGGTTCATGTTTCCATAAACATTAACTACCATTACTCCTTATTATTTCCTCGCTTCCTTTCTTGCCACCTTTGAATCCATTTTCCTGGAGTGATCATTTTCAAATAAACTCTGATCCTTCACCTTCCTGCTGAGAACACTTGCACAAGTTCTCTGTGGCTTTGAGGAAAAGCCTGAATGCTTACAGGGGCTTCCGGGGGCCGGGCGTGGTCTGGGCCCCATCTCCCTCTCCAGTCCCATCCTGCACCCTCTCCCCTGGTTCTCAGGGCTCCAGACACTCTGACCTTCTTTCGGTTCTTCAAACCCTCTGAGCTTCCTCTCACCTCAGGGCTTTTACACAAGCTACTTCCTCTGCCCGGAATGCCAACTCATCCTTCCCGTCTCGGCTGCAGCCTCATCACTTCCTCAGGGAGACCTTGCCCAGCCTCTCTAACTAGGTCAAACCTCTCCATGGAACCCTGTATTTCTCCTCCATGGCACTTCTCAGAGGCCTAATCTGACACGTTTTCGTGTGGTCATTAGATTACATCTCTCTCACTGCTACAGTGGAAGCTCTATGAAGGCAGAGACCATGTCTGTTTTTTCATTTATTCCAACCCTCAAAGCCTAGCATGGTTCCTGAATATAACATGGAGGTGCTCAACTAACATCTTTGAAATAAGGTAGGAGGGAGAGAGGGAGAGGGAGGAAGGAAAGAAGAAGGCACACCTGGGTGTCCTTGCCTGTGCTGGAGGCCGCACTGTCTTGAGGATTTGCACGAGGAACCATCTCATACCACAAGCCCTGTGTGCTTTTCCCACCTTCCACTGCCTTTGATTCATTGAGGTGTTTAATTCTCAATTCAATTCCAACATTTATTCTTAGGAAAAATGGCCCTTGCATTGGCATAACTGTGTGACCTCTGAATGCAATTTGTGACATATCTTTCCTAGTACAGACATTTGGTGGTCCCAAGAAAGGACAAGGTGATACATTGCAGAGGAAAAACTTCCACCTGACCAGATCCAAATGGGATTCCTTGTCCAGCTCATCAGCTGCTCCCTGGCATTTCTGTGAGTTACATAAGGAGTTCCAGCACAAGCAAAGGCAATGGAAAGAAGAGAATGGGGGAGAGAAAGTCTTCCCTCAGCCACCATTTTAAACCTCCTAGAGAAAGCACTAGAGAATGCAAGTAGGCATAAACAAAAGGAACCCCTTCTCTGAACTAAAAGCAGAGGAGAGGGGTGTTCCTTCTGCTGCTGTGAGTGAACAAAGATGAACTCCAGAGGAACCAGAGGAGAAAGAAGGTCAAAGTTAAAAGGAATGTCTTGCCTTTAATCCACCCCCATTCTTGTATGAATGAGGCAACTGAGGGCCAGAGAAGTAAAGGGGCTTGCCTGAGGTCCCAAAGAGGCCTGGATTCTAGAGGGAGTTTGGAGAAGGTAACTGAGGTTGATTAAGTGACTAACACTTTGAGCTCCTACACACCTTGTAGATGCTTTGCTCTGATTACATCCTTATATAACTGTATGAAGTTGTTCCATTAAGTCCATTTGATAGATGAAAATATTTAAAGCTCAGGAAGGCCTGGCACAAAGATGAAAGCTGTTCCATAGAAACATTTTGAGACTGACATTACAAAGTACCCTTGATTCTGATTCTGCACCTGGGCCCCCTTATCTATAGGGTGACCACATTCTCTGGTTCACTTGAGTCAGTCTTGGTTTACACCTATTGTCCCAGTGTCATTAGTAATAGCCCTTCTTTTCTCTCTCAGAAGCGCCCCAGGTGGGATAATAAATTTACTGTATGCTCACTCTACTATCTACAAAATTGGGATATTAATATTACCTGCTCATGGGAATCAATGGGATTTTGCACATCAAATGCATGGCATCTGGCACATAGTACGCACTCAGTGGATGCTAGCTGTTATTGTTATTACTACTGAATATTATTAGGAAGCCATCTGAGGAGGGGGCAGCAGGAGTGAAGGCAAGCTTTCCCACTTGACATTCCCATCACAGGCTCTGTGAATGACGTTCCCATTCCCTGGAGTTGTGCGGTGCCAGCTTTAGTGGCTTCAAACTGACCCCCGGCGGAAGCGCCAGCCATTCTAGACTAGAGGCCATGTGGAGGCATCAACTCTCCCTCTTCCACCTCTGCACCAATCAGATTCACTGTCTAGTCTTCTCAGGTCACATGGTTGAGACTGGAGTTAGTTTTTCTTTTACTCTTAAAGGGAAATTGTCAACTGAAGAATCCTAGGGTGTCCCCTCCCTCAGCCCCAGCCCATGCTAATTAAATGAGTTCCTTAAGGGACTTGCCTCCTGTTCAAGATTAAGAGGTGGATGTGAATATTTTCCTCTGGCCCCCTTAAATGTTCTGGATTATGGTAATAAAAATGCTAAGCTCTATTGCCTCTCCTTGGAGTGAAGGCAGCTGAAAACTCCTCATTCCCTGAAGAACGTAATTGTTGATGCTTGTGCGTCTAAACAGGTGTTCTTTAGATTGCTTTTTCTAAGCCTTTTCACTGAAAAGATCAATTTAAATGTTGCTTTGAGCTAATCAGTGATTGCTTCTGTATTCATCCAAATTTATATGTTTGATTCTGTGTACTAGGTAAGATATTACCTTCAAAGTCTACAAACTTAAATAAGGTGGGTAATTTTTTTTTTTTTTTTTCCCCCGGTACGCGGGCCTCTCACTGTTGTGGCCTCTCCCGTTGTGGAGCACAGGCTCCGGACGCGCAGGCTCAGCGGCCTTGGCTCATGGGTCCAGCCGCTCCGCGGCATGTGGGATTCTCCCGGATCGGGGCACGAACCCGTGTCCCCTGCATCGGCAGGTGGACTCTCAACCACTGCGCCACCAGGGAAGCCCCAGGTGGGTGATTTTTACTTTAGCTCTTTTTCCTCCTCTGTCTTCCATATTTTGTGCAAAATATGCATATATTTCTTTTATTATTTAGAAACCTAGTTTAACCCTATATTTGAACTTCCAGAGACATCTTTAGCTGTCCTACCACACCAAGCATGGGTGTTCAATCAATATTTGTGGAAAAGATAAATTAATACCTTAACCTGGATTGCAAACAAATTGGATTTGTTGTCTCTAGGTGTTTGAATTCAGGAATTCTTTAAATATTGTCCGAAATTTCTTGGGTCTGCATCTGTGTTTATTCTGTTCTCTCTGCCTAGAATTTCCTCCATTTCACCTTTCTCTTTGGATATCTCACTGTTCATTCAAGGTTCTCATTAAATGCCAATTGTTCCATGAAACCCAGCTTGCTATCTCCAAACAAATATCATGGAGTCAGTCTCAGAACAGAAGAGCTGGAAAGGATCACGTCTGGGTTTCCAATCCCCTTAGTACTCTGGGCCTCTGTGATCTTATCTAGTGGGGATTTCTACTCTGACTTCAGGTACCCATTTGGAGCATGTGAACTTCTTAAGATGAGACAGACGGTATACTCTGCTGAATCACCTATATAGACTTAAGAGAGTAATTACTTAATGAATTATGAGTTTACAGTTTTAAAAAGTGACTTTATAAAAGTAGGGTGTACCTGAACATAGAAATGATTAATGTGGCTTTTCAATCAAGTTCTCAAAACGTGAAGCGCTGGAACTTAGAAGTCATCTATTTGGACTCTCTTTCACATGTGAAGAACCTCTGGTTCAAAGAGTCCTGGGTCTTGCTAAAGGTCACCTGGCTGGGGAAGACCAGAGTTCAGCCAGCAGATCTCCTGAGTGCTCTTCCAGACATTTCTTCAAGCATAATTTAACATGTATCAGTTTATCCTTGAGTGTAAAGTACACTTCATGATTGAATATGGTAACTGGCTAACTATTCATAGTTCCTGCACTCCCTCCCTTTTGGTGCCTATTTCTAAGCAGCAAAGTTGTGGTTCAGTGACTTATGTCTGGATAATATGAAAACAGGGCGCCCAGCCAATTTTGATGAGCTAACTATTTCCCTAAATTATCATGCCTAAGCAAAGGGCCCTAAACCTGCTGTTTGACACTTATCACTGGATCTGGGGGATGGGCCATACACAGGCATATCATCAAATAGCTGGAATTTTATATTTAAGATTGTCAAGCAGTGAAAATTGTCAATCTTAGAAATGACTGACAGTTCCTCTGCCTCATTTCTGCTACACTGAGTTAGGTAAAGAAAAAAAATCAACTTCAGTCTTTGTACAGATTTCTTGCTGAAGACACGTATGACAGGACTATAAATTTTCACCAGAAACTGACGGGAGAATGGGCACTTCAAAGCGCCTGAAATACTTTGCAAAAGGTCCCAATTAACAGAATGCCTCAAAAAATAAAATTAAACAAATGTTGCAGTGGGAATGAATCTTGCTGGGAGTGCTGGGTTGTTGGCTGATTGCCTGGGGAGAGTGGTGGCCAAGGCTTGCCAGCTGGCTGATCCACATGCCTCTAAAGGATGCGGTCAGCTTACACCTTGGCAAACTATGATTCTGATGGAAGTCTTAGAGGTCAGCAGACATTCTTCCTAGTAGAGTGTGTTAGATCAGGTCCTTGCTTTTATTTGAGTACAGAAAATATCCTGATGGCCAGGATTAGTAGGATCAAGTCTGTACTCTGCTCCAGATGAGAGTTCATTACTGGATCAGAATAGACATATACCCTAAAGGCGACACAGGATGTAATTGAGGGTGGCACATTTGTCTAATCCCCAAGTTAAACCAGTCGTGCCACTGAAGCAAACCAACTGTCTCACCAACAACCACACATCTTCCCACAAGTTCCACTGAACAACCATTTTTTTCAAATTCTGAATTCCAAAGCTACTGTAATACTATCCTGTCCTCTAATGTTCACTCATATTCAACCATGTGTAGTTGTTTTGTTTGTTCCTTTGTCTAGATCTGAGGACAGGGATCAGGTGTAAACATCCTAGTACCCCGCCGCCACCCACCCCCCCAATGGCTAGCTTATTGCTTTTCACACAGAGACACTCAATGAATGAAAGAACTGCAAGAGAGCTTCCAAATTCCAAGGTCCATACTGAAAATTACAGCCATTTGAAAACTTTTGAAAAGTTGACAAAATTTCTGTCTCCCAAATGGATTTTTTTTTATTTGTTAAAAACTGCTTCTAAGGGCTTCCCTGGTGGCGCAGTGGTTGAGAGTCCGCCTGCCGATGCAGGGGACACCGGTTCGTGCCCCGGTCCGGGAAGATCCCGCATGCCGCGGAGCAGCTAGGCCCGTGAGCCATGGCCGCTGAGCCTGCGCGTCCGGAGCCTGTGCTCCGCAACGGGAGAGGCCACAACAGTGAGAGGCCCGCGTACCGCAAAAAAAAAAAAAAACAAAAAAACCTGCTTCTAAGAGTATTTTTTAAAAACAAGCATGCAAAAATAGAAAAAAATACTGTGAACAAATTTAAAAGACAAATAAAGACTGGGAAAAGCATTTGCAAGACTGTAGATGTAACTAACAATGGGGTAGTATTCTTACTATGTAGAAGTGGACAAAGAACATGATTTGGGAATTTACAAAAGAAGAAATGACTATTTAGCATACAGAATCATTTTCTTCCTTTCTAGTAACTAAAGAATAAAAATGGCAGCCAGATACCTCTTTCCATCTATCAGGTAAGGAAAAATCAGAGTTGTCCAGGATGTTGGTGATTTGACATAGTCATACACTGCCCATGGCAATGCAAAATAAAACTACCTTTCTGGAGGACAAATTGTCTATATATATATATATATAATATATATATATATATATAATATTTTTATTTTTTTTTATTTTTTTTTTTTGTGGTACCGCTCCGCGGCATGTGGTATCTTCCCGGACCGGGGCACGAACCCGTGTCCCCTGCATCGGCAGGCGGACTCTCAACCACTGCGCCACCAGGGAAGCCCTCGATATATACTTGAAGGCTTAAACATTTGACCTGAAGAAATTCATCCCAAGAAAACAATGAAATAAGTATATAAGGATGTATGTACAAGTAAACTGGAAGATCCTAAATGTTGAACAATAGAGGAATAATCAAATGAAGTAAACTATATCCATACTATTATGCAGTCATTAAACTGGTAAAATTTATATCTATTAATTGGAAAAAAAGATATTTACAGCATATTAAGAAAAGTATGATCAAGTTTTTGAAAAACATTTTATATATATACACATATGTTTATATATGTATACACAAATATATGTTTACATCTGCATGATAGACATGATTTATGACTTCCTTAGAGTTGTTTTCATATGAAAGGATTAACTGACTTAGCTCTCTGATAATAAATATGAGGGTTTTGTTCAAACACACTTATAAAGTTTTAAAAAGCAAAGATTTTACTGAGCTTAACAGAGGTTTGGACATACAAAGGAGTAGAGCAGAGGATTTGGAAGAGAACTTTTACAATGCTTGCATGATTAATGATGAATGCACTGATTGTTTTTTCCTTGCCAGAGATCAGACTAGGTTAGGTTTTTAGACTTAAATATACACATATGAATGGGGAGATTGGATTAGTGAAATCTAACAAGTCTCCCATGCTTTAGATTTACTGCATTCAAGCATATACAGGCAACCCTTGACTTACACCTTAATTGGATATTGGAGGATTATTGAAATTGATTGTACAATTTCAAATATATGAAGGAGGGAAAATTGATGGAGAAGTGAGTTATAGTAAGAGAGTATGTGAGAAAAAACTATAAAGGAGAAAAAACGAAGAATCTGTTTAATACCATAGAAAATTAGTTGGTGGAGAATAGTTTAAAATTATTAAAGTTGAAAATAGTAAATCAAATTAGCTTTAATATTTTGTGAGTATGTGATCATGAAAAGATGGACTAAATGACTAGCTGACTGTCTTTTTAAGACTATTGGTAATAGAATCAATTATAGTTCATTATTAACTGTATTAACAGAAAATTAGACTTTACTGGCTCCTAGAAATATGAGGTTGTTATAATAGACTGTGGTCCCTTATCAACATATGTAAAACTTGAAGCTTTATAAGCCAGCTCCCTTCACAGAACTAAACTAGATTAGATGATCAATTAATGGCTAAAATGTTATATCACTTTTTAATATTTCTCGTCAAAAACTTAAATATTCCTAATTCAACTTGTGTGTCTATTTGCGTAATATAATTTGGTCATTATTGGTTTCATTTCGATTGTCTTTATATTTGGGGTACTTATTATCTTTTCTCTCATCCACCGGGAATTCCAAGTACCAATTTTTGCTATTAAGCAAGTCACTAAGGAGCTTCCCACTGAGTGCCTTAATTATTGTTAATTGAATATTGCAAATGGTTTTTCAGGATAACCATCTTGGCAATCCATGTGGCATTTTTCTCAGCAAAAAGTGAAGCACCAAGAATTCCTTCTACCCCTTTCCAAAATCAAGTATCAATTGTAACTGGTTTCCATAAAAAATTAGTCTCCTCTTTGCAAACGTCAGGTACATATATGCTTCATATGGCACTTAGAATATGGTGGCTGCTCAATGAATATTAAATGACAGCTGTCCTTTTAAATAGAATGATTCCCTGTTCCAATCTGAGAGGGAACATCCCATTTTGCTTTCCAGAGCTCCCACAGTGCGTCTCATCCAGCATGGCGGACCTGGTACTCCAGGAAAGAGCTCTTCCATCGTCATGCACCAGGACCAAGCTTTCTAGGACTTTTTGCTATTCTATAATCGAAAGAAGAAAAATAAAATAAATAAAGAGCTTCAGAAGATCTGAGGATGTCAGAAATGCTACAGGCAAAAAAAGCAGAGAGCAGAAAAATCACCAAGCCAGGCTTCCTGTGTATTTCTTGCCTTACAATGCACAGTAAAAAAGAAATAAGGATTTTATGATCTGCCTTTTCAGCTTTCAAACTATGTCTCCAGTTTTGCTGGGGGCTGGGGCCTAAGGCTTTAGTGGAATGAAGTTGTGTTGGAGGTTGGTTTTATCTACATAAAATCTTGCCTTCTTAATTATTTGTTTTCTTGCTTGCTCAGTGAAATCACAACCATTGTTATGAAATGAGGACCAGAAGAAGCCTTGAGACATAATGTAGCGTCTCCTTCCCCACTGAGGTGGCCCATAAGTTATCAAAAAAAGAAGAAAATCTGTCTCTTTGGAGGGACAGGCTTCCACAGGCGGCTTGGCTAGTAACCTGTTAGAACACAAATGACACTTTCTGCCAGGACTTTTCCCCTGTATTTAGCCACTTGCTATTAAGTTTGGCAGGTCTCAGCTTTCGAAACTAATTCAAGGCCCATCTTTTTTTAAAAAAATAAATTTATTTATTTTTTTATTTTTGGCTGCATTGGGTCTTTGTTGCTGCATGCCGGCTTTCTCTAGTTGCGGCGAGGGGGGGCTGCTCTTCGTTGCAGTGTGCAGGCTTCTCATTGTGGTGGCTTCTCTTGTTGCGGGCCCTAGAGTGCGCAGGCTTCAGTAGTTGTGGCACATGGACTCAGTAGCTGTGGCTCGCGGGGGTCTAGAGCACAGGTTCAGTAGTTGTGGCGCACGGGCTTAGTTGCGCCGCGGCATGTGGGATCTTCCCGGACCAGGGCTTGAACACGTGTCCCCTGCATTGGCAAGCGGATTCTTTTTTT
>NC_041221.1:64954041-65007406 GCF_002837175.3 Physeter macrocephalus
GATTCTTTTTTTTTTTTTTTTTTTTTTTTTTTTGCGGTACGCGGGCCTCTCACTGTTGTGGCCTCTCCCGTTGCGGAGCACAGGCTCTGGACGCGCAGGCTCAGTGGCCCTGGCTCACGGGCCCAGCCGCTCCGCGGCATGCGGGATCCTCCCGGACCGGGGCACGAACCCGCGTCCCCTGCATCGGCAGGCAGACTCTCAACCACTGCGCCACCAGGGAAGCCCGTGGCAAGCGGATTCTTAACCACTGTGCCACCAGGGAAGTCCTCAAGGCCCATCTTTAGCAATTTTCCAACTTTGAACGTTATGTACTCTGCGGTGATAATTTTGCCCCAGCTTTTAATTGTCTTATTCTTAGGAAAATAAGAATTTGCCTACATTTCTCAACCATTTTGATACTTGTATATAGATTCTGTAAGTCACCTCAAACCTTTTATGATAGGAGATAGATTGGAATGAATAAATGACTGAATAGATAAAATAATAAAACATGCCCTCAAGCTGCAGCTTAAGAGCACTTTCACTAGTCTTGAAGAAGAGCCAGTTACCACTACATTTTAACAGAGACAGCAATCAGAGCATGCTCATGACCAGCCCTTTCTGTTGAGAAATGCCCTGACCACATCCTTTTACCCCCCTCCCCTCGTTTGCTCCAAGGAATTGGACCAGTGGCGGGAATCTGACCTAAGGGCAACCATTGCACTGGCCAAACAATGGCCTATAATGTAACCTTTATAATTGGCACCAACAGGTGAACTGGGCCAATCAGATTCAGTGTCTCAAGAATTTAAAGTGCAGCACGAATGTGCTAGTTAGTATGAAGAAGATGGAACTGAAGGGTCTTGTTTAGGGAGGGGCCTGGGAGGCCATGAAGCCATGTGCAAGCTAGTTATGAGGGAGCAGAAGCTCCAATGAAGTCAAACTGTTCGGGAGAGAGAAGAGGACAAGTCAGTGTGGCCCAGCAGACAGAGATGCTCCTCTTCCTGGAGACTCCCACATCTACTTCCCGTCCAGACACATTTTCCTGGTAAACCTCCCATTTTTTCCAAGGAAACATGATAGAGACTTTGTTGTTTGCAGCCAAGATTTTCAGCATGTGTCAAAGCATTTTCTTTCTTCCTGCTTTCTCTCAATTATAAAGTTTTTACTGGACCACTTTGGGCTTTTTCATTTTTCCAATAAAATTTAAAAATTGTTGTCTCATGGAAAGATATCTGGGAGCAGAAGTTTAATAGAAACCAAACAGAAAGGACTAATCCCATTTTCTTGTCTCCAAATAAATACTGTGTTAAAAATTCTTAAATATTTCTGGAAGGAGATTCCCAAACTTCCTCTGATGGCTTGCTTAATTTTCTCACAAATAGTAGAACTCATCTGTCACGAGGCCCCACTATCTGATATTTGCGTATACTGGGGTTTTCTCCTCTTTTTCTAGTTAGTTTGGATAGAATATCTGACTTTTTGACTCTACTTCTCCCCGAGACATGCCCCCAGGCTCCACTCAGTGTGTTTCTTGGGTGAGTTGCTTCTTTTTCTAAGGTTCAGCTCCCTATGAGGGGCCTATTTATCTGAGGGGTATGGGAGGGGCATATCAGCCTGTTTCCATATGTGAGGAAGCTGAAACTTCTTAAATTTTAAACATTGTCAAACTGACACACTGTGCTATAGAGAGATCCAGAACTTTTGGTCATTCCACCGCCTACAAGGGAAGACTAGTGATCAGCATGGTGGAAATGTCGATTCCCATGGTGGATCTGCTACAACGGATTCACCATGCTCAATATCGTCCTTTATTTATCAGAGTCAAGTCAAGCTTTCAGAAGTGTGCAGACATTAAAACCCCTAGAAATATGTAATGCTATTCATTTTCAATACTTTTACATTCTTCGGGCCTAGAATATCTGCCACATAGAGTTTGTAACTTTAAATAATTCATGAATTTATCAATGTCTAGTTTCTTGGGGGGTCATCTTAATGACAGCATTGACTATACAGCAAATCAAGTCAGTGTGCCTAATCCAATCTGGTCATCAGCTGAAAATATCAGAAGGACTTTTCAGTCTGAATATGCATGGATGCTGGATGTTCTAAGAAGTATCATTCTGAGTCATCATTGTCTGATACATGTTGGCTATGGTTGATTCCCACTTAATGGTGACTGGATTTGCCATATTATCTTTCATGGCAGGGTCTGCTTATTCTTCACTTTATGAACTGTTAACGCCTCCTCTATCAAGAAGCTTGCTTTGTAAATAACTCGCTTGCTATGGGAGAACCCTAGCTGCTTAATGGTAATCATGCATAGAAACGCCCCTCTGGCCAGACATTCATGCCTCCATGTGTCTCACATAACACTCTTATGCTGCTGAGCTGGAATGTCCTCCTTCTCCTGTTCAGCTCTCAAGGCCCAGCTTCAGTTTCCTCTCCTTTCCAAATTCTTCTCTGATCTCCAGTTCTTCTGAACTTTTACAGCCTTAGCCATCGATTCCAGCGTAACTCTTTATTATAACCTGCAGTGGATTGCTTCCTGCTATTTAGCAGGTCAAAAAGCACAAGCTTTGAAATGGAACAGGGACCATGGCCTTTACTGTGACTTTATGCTCCACACATCTTGCATGAGCACATTCACCCTGACACACACAAATATGTTTTGGTTGATTCACTTCATCGCTATTCGCTTCACATGTGGAAAAGCAATATGAAGCACAGTCACCATTCCTTCTTCTGTAGGAAAAGCTAAAGGAGGCGCAAACCTCCTTCCGTATTTGAATCATGCTGGAAAAGGACCCTTTGTTCCCCCAGGAGGTGCCATTGCAGGAGGGCAGCCTGGTGAGAGAGGGCAGCTTCCCAATTCTTCATAAACTTGCTTCATTAAGTTGTTCTAAGGGAATGCTCAGATGCTCTGACATGCCCATGTTCAAGCATAAGTATAAAAATCCATCCCCAAATCAACCCTAAATGATTTTTTAACTTATCCTTCTGAGAGCGGACAATTGAGCACTGACCACGGTAGAATTAGCCATTGTTAATGCCATGGTGTCGTCATGGCTGCCCCCCTCCCTAACTCACAGGGAGGAAATAGCAGTCACCATGAAAAAGTGATCCATAAATATTTGGGTTGAAATGTTACCAGAAGACCTTCTTCCTCTCAGTTTTTACATACTGTGGATGTCATGCAAAATTACTTCTACCATGCAGTTCAATGACTCCGGGATTTTTGACAATAAAGGTTACTGTGGCATTTGTTTGTGACCAATAGGTTTGAGCTTGTAAGGCAAGCCCTGTAAAGCCTGGCTAGTTTCACTTCAGCCCCAGGACTGGAAATTAGGTTGCTGCCACCAGGGTTTTCACATGACTCAGCTCTTCTCCAAGCTCTCTCCTCTCTGCTGAAGCAAAGCAGTTAGCACACGATTCAGTCACTACCTTCAAATGAGATCGTGAATGTGAACGGGGTTTGTGAGTGTCCCCTTCGCTGTGAGGGCTTAGGACCCACAGCAGTGACCAGAGTAGCATAGGCAGTTGCTGTTGCTAACCCAGCCCACAGGATCCTAGGCCAAGGCCTTGGCTTCTCACTCTGGGGTGAAGGGAAACAGTACCTTTCTATATTATTGCTACTACTCCACGCAGTGGCCCAGGAACCAGAGCAGAGGGCCCAGACAAGTCTCTTACACCAGCTGTAGGGTGGGCAGAGGCAAAGCAGAGGAAGGGAGGGGCGGGGAAGTAGCCTCATTCAAGTGAGGAGCAGAGCAAATGCTGGAGACCCAGAGGTGGTTCCTGCCGAGGGCGGGTGTCAGTGGAGACAGGCTCAGGAAACACAAGGTCTGAACTGAGTTGCTCGTTGCAGTTCTGCTTTGGGGAAATCTCTTTTTTTTTTTTTTCGGCTCACGGGCCCAGCCGCTCCGCGGCATGTGGGATCCTCCCAGACTGGGGCACGAACCCGTGTCCCCTGCATCGGCAGGCAGACTCTCAACCACTGCGCCACCAGGGAAGCCCCCGGAAATCTCTTTTGAAGGCTTGAAGCCCTGGGGGCACATCTGCCACTGTTAAAGGAGCACAATTGAGAACTGACTACCTCACACCAAACATCTAGAACAGAAAAAGGATGAATTTCGAAATGGAGTCGGAAGTCTTGGATGCACGTTTCATGCAGTGGGGCACTGGATCTGGCCCCTGAGAGCCAGTGCGGCTCTTCCCAGCTCCACGCTCAGTGAGGTCAGGTTGATGCCTTGAAATTGGCCATCACTGGAATACTTACACTACAGAAACTGGAAAACAATAAAATTCAGTGTAGGATTGTGGGATTTTTCCCGCCACCACAGAAAGTCACCATTGCATATCTGCCACATCAGCCCTGTGGACCCGGGTAAATTTTTTTTTTTTTTTCGGTATGTGGGCCTCTCACAGTTGTGGCCTTTCCCGTTGCGGAGCACAGGCTCCCGACGCGCAGGCTCAGTGGCCGTGGCTCACGGGCCCAGCCTCTCCGTGGCATGTGGGATCTTCCCGGACCGGGGCACGAACCCATGTCCCCTGCATCGGCAGGCAGATTCTCAACCACTGCACCACCAGGGAAGCCCCCGGGTAAATTTTTTAACTTCTCCAAACCTTGGGTGATACCTATTTCACAGGGGTATTGTAAGACAATTAACTTAGAAGTTCTCTGTAAATGTAAACGTTCTACAAGTGATCGTTTTAATTATTTGAAGTAAAAGGTTAAATATAAAGTTTTAACATTTATTAAAAGTAAAGGATATAATGAGCACGTTTAACTGCAAGCTTGAGATATGAAACAGGACAAGATTTTAGAAAGCACAAGAAGCAGCATATTTATGTCAGTTAAAACTATTACGTGCAAGTTACAAAATGCTTAACTCAAACTGGCCTCAACAATGAAGAGAGTTCACTGTCACCTAGACTAAAAAGGCCTAAAGAGACTGCCAGCTTAATTCAGCTAGCTTAATCCAGTGGCTCAGATGATGCCATCATAGAGCAGGATGACCATGTGTCCCTGTTTGCCCAGGCTAGTCCTGTTTATGCATCCGGTCTGGTTCAGCATTTTTCTTGTCCTGTTTCATTCTCAAAGTTGTCCTAGTTTAGAAGATAAATGATAGGTTTCCTTAACCAAGGTTTGCTCTCTCTGCTCGGTGTTTTTGTATCACAGATTTCACCCTCACGTATCACATGATATATTTTTCCCCACCTACTCCCTGTGGCTCCAGTCTCTTCCATGTGGATAGCAAAATATCTGCAGCAGCTGCAGCCCTCACAGCCTAATCCAACCCCCTCTGCTGGGACAGAAAATCTCTTCCAACAGCACCTACACAAGTGCTGGCAATCACTGTCTGATTTAGGTCACGTGGCCATTCCTGAAGCACCCATTTGGGAAAATGGATTCACTGATGGCCTTAGTCGATCATGCTCTCACGCTGAGAGTCGGCATGAAATAATTCCACACAGTGCACACAACTAAGAATGAGGAAGGGTGAATTCTCCCAAGGAACAGCAAGTAATGGCTGTAGAAGAGGTGAGTGGATACTGGAGGGGTAACAAGAATGATCTGCTGCATTGCAGGGCAGTAAAAGTGCTGGAGCAGGAATCAGCTGACCCAGCTTTTAGCTTTTCCACTAACTGGTGCTGGGATGGTGGGCAAGCCCTTGCATGCCTTAGGCCTCAGTTTCCAGTTGGGTCAAGTGGAAAAGTAGGACTGCAGGATTCCAAAGGTTCTATTTGCTCAAAGTGTTTAATTTATGGCTATGTTCTCGCATTAGTCTTCAGGGCTATCAATTCCAGGTTTATTTTCTTACCTAACTTTTCTCACTGGGCCCAAAGAGAACTCACCCTGGCTTTATTCCTAATGCCAGAAACCTTCCCACTCCGGTGGAGATCTGAAATGTTCCATTGCTCCTATTAAGTAAGTCACATTCTTTAACCAGCTAACTTTCTCCACAGTTTACAACTTGTGTCAGGCCCCAGGAAGATTTGCTTTTAGTTTTTTTCCCTGTGAGCCAAACAAGTCATAAAAACAGATTTATATCATGCTTTCCTTACAGCTGCATTTCATCCTACATCAAGAAATTGACTGACGTAATGGCTGAATGAATAAGACACAGCCACAATGAGTGACTGCCTTTAGCAATCTGAGAGGGAGTCATTATTTAAATGTTCCTGGTTATATTAAGTGGAGCAAAAGGCTTGAAATCGAAAGTGAGAGAAATAGGCAGCCACGTCAAAAACGCCACCAAGCTGTAAATAAAATATGAAACTAGCTTAGAAAGGAGCATTTCATGGAAGTCAAACACTGATATACAGTCTCTAATTGTGGGACGTTTGCAAAAGGTGACGTGACACCTGTCAATTTTCCATAGCGGCCAGGAAATGCAGATTATATGAATAATTCACCAATCCAGTGCCCTTTGTCTAAGCCGTCTAAGCCCGGTCCCTAAAACAACTGCCGATATGAAAGAAGAAAAGATATGTTCCAATTGCCAGAGCCTTATGTCACACACGGAAGTATTTTCAAGGCAGTTTCATTATAAGACTCTGTTCCAGTTTGCACCAGTGGCTAAATAATTAACATGTGAGCCTTTATCCGGTGTAACAAAGGAGGGGGCTTGGGCCCTGGAAACTTTATATGTCCCCGAGGGGAGGCTGCATAAGAGGATCTTCAGGATCAGAAACATATCATCACATATCTCATAATTTTCTCACTCTCCTGAGCACCATGCAACCCTTTAAAAAGGCCAGGTCTGAACTTCTGTTTGGGGATCATGGGGTTATAGAATCATAAGTTCGGAAGGTCACTTAGAGACAGCCTACTCTACTGGTTTTTAGAAGCAACAGAAAGCTTTTTTCAAAGAAAATCTTCGATGAAAGTAAACAATGTAAGACAGATAAAAGTGGAATATTTTTCACTGATTCTGTGGACGTGGCGAGGAGGATTACAGGAGATGGCTTCGATCTGCCTCCTCAGCAGCCCCCTGCCCCAGCACCTGCGGGGATCCAACTGTCCTGTTTCACAGATGAGAAAACTGAGGCTCCTGAGAGGCGGAGGGGCTCACTGAAGCCCCAGAGCAAGTCAGCGGCAGAGCTGGGACTGGAAGCCAGGATGCCACCTCCCGTGCAACACACATGCACACGTTCAGCTGGAGTTACGGCTTGTCTACACAGCCATGTGAGCAGCTGGGATATGGAGAAATACCAGTTCTGCAGCTCCCAGGACCTCACAAGTGAGCATGACGAGGGAAACAACTGACTCTTTCATCTGTGGCCTGGGCCCAGACAGCCTGAGACCTACACCCCCCTGCCTCCCCCATTCCTGTGCTGGCCACAGGGCCAAGGTCAGAGGTCATGGGCCAGGTGGAAGGTGGGGCCTTGGAATGCCCAGGGGACTAGGCTGGCAGCCATAGGTAACCAGAGCCAGCCATGCGCTCCGTCTGCTTCCCTGGCTGCTGTGAGAAAAAGCCTCACTGGATGGAGCTACAGAGGCGGCTGATTCCACGAGCCCCTCCAGCAACACCTTGGAGGAAGGTTTTCTCGCATCGACAAGCTTCCTTCCTTCGTGATGAAGATCCAGCAGACAAAGAGGAACAAAAGGTTTCATTTCATAAGGTTTATGTAGAAAAGAGCACCTTCTTTCTCATTTTAGGCTTATATGCTGCCAAGGTTTGGTTTTGTTTTTGAAGGTTTGCAAGGAGGTTTCACTCCTGTGTAAACCCACTGGGCACAAGTGCTTTGGCCCAGGTTTTCTTTGATGTTTGCTACTTTTTTCTCTAATTGTCCCAACAGATAATTTACGGAAAAGAAACCAACTTTCCGGTGCAGGTCAAAGGCAAGTATAATTTCGAGGCTTTCTGAATTTGTCTCATTTATTTATTTATTTGTTTGGTTGCACTGGATCTTAGTTGTGGCAGGTGGGCTCCTTAGTTGTGGCTCCAGGACTCCTTAGTTGCGGCAACATGGGCTTCTTAGTTGTGGCACGCAAACCCTTAGTTGCGGCATGCGTGTGGGATCTAGTTCCCTGACCAGGGATCGAACCCAGGCCCCCTGCACTGGGAGCACGGAGTCTTATCCACTGCACCACCAGGGAAGTCCCTCTGAATTTGTCTCTTTGTAATCAGTCATAACTTTTAGAATGAATACATTATATTTAGTTATATATAGAAATGATAATGTGCTGCTGGTTTTATTTGTGAAGAACTGAGGTTGAAAACTTCATGCTTTAACTGTGATCATTCCAACTAGCGTAAAACAGGAGAAATTGGGCCTCTTCCTGTTACAGCTGCTAAGAGACTAATTCTCTCAGTGCATATGTCACTATATTCCTTTATGCGAGGACAAGACAGTTTCTTTCAACAAATAGGGGTAATTATTAAGTGAATCAATGATTATCTGAACCAATTAATGCTCATTCCAGTAATGCTTCAATGTCTCTCAAGAATGGCCTGGAACGCTCTTTCTAGTAAGAAACTGGTGGAGCTAGAGCAGTTGAGGGGGTCCTGGCCAACGGATGGATCTCCCTGAGCCTCAGTTTCCTTATTTGTAATTTGAGTGTGATGATGATAGCAATGCCTGTCTCACAGGATGGCTGTGAGCATTATAGCTACCTCACTGTCTGGCAAAATCCTTGCTCAGTTGGGTCATAGTCTGGGTTTCCAGAAAGCTGGGGCTGTGACAAAAGCTCCCATGCAAGTTTTTTATTGTGCCTGTGATCCCAGGGAGCTGGATGAGAGACCGGGGAGCCAGGCAGGGAAGGAAGCAGGCCTGTAAGAGCGTGCGTCACCAGCGTGGCTACTGCTTAGGGGTGTCACTTTTTTGCAAAAAATAAAATAATAAAACACAGAGTGAACTTCGAATTTCCAATAAATAAAGAATTTTTTTTTACTAGAAGTATGTACCATGCAATATTTGGGACATACTTCTAGTAAAACATTTTTTGTCATTGATCTGAAATTCAAAGTGAACTGGGCATTCTATGCTGTATCTGGCAACCCTGACTCTGCTACCAGTTGCTGGACCCTGTGGGACTGCGAAGTCGTGTGAAATCTGTCTTGGGATTGAGCCATTGTTATTCCCCGTCGGCCACTGGTCAGCGTGGTAAGTCCTTGAAGCCCTTCTGTGTTGCTCCCGTGGGGCTGAGTGGGTTCCCCACTGCACTCCGCAGTGCCAGGTCAGAGGCCTACAGCGAGGGGCAGTGGAGCTGGTCCTGTGTGAGGCTGAGCAAAGGCAGCAGTGTTCAGACACGAGACAGTGGACCGTGTGCCAGAGGCATCCCCAGATGGTGAAGGGCAGTGACGGAGAGAACAAGTCTCAGAGCCTGTGTTCGAATCTCAGCTCTGCCCCTCACGAAGGTAGGTTATCTGAAGTTTCCATGTCTTACTTTCCTCATTTTTAAAATGGGGATAGGGCTTCCCTGGTGGCGCATGGTTGAGAATCCGCCTGCTGATGCAGGGGACACGGGTTCGTGCCCCGGTCCGGGAGGATCCCACATGCCGCGGAGAGGCTGGGCCCGTGATCCGTGGCCGCTGAGCCTGTGCGTCCGGAGCCTGTGCTCCGCAACGGGAGAGGCCACATCAGTGAGAGGCCCGCCTACCACAAAAAAAAAAAAAAAAAAAGTAAAATGGGGATAATAGGGCTTCCCTGGTGGCGCAGTGGTTGAGAATCTGCCTGCCAATGCAGGGGACACGGGTTCGAGCCCTGGTCTGGGAGGATCCCACATGCCACAGAGCAACTAGGCCCGTGAGCCACAACTACTGAGCCTGCGCGTCTGGAGCCTGTGCTCCGCAACAAGAGAGGCCACGATAGTGAGAGGCCTGCGCACCGCGATGAAGAGTGGCCCCCGCTTGCCGCAACTAGAGAAAGCCCTCGCACAGAGACGAAGACCCAACACAGCCAAAAATAAATAAATAAATAAATAAATAAATAAATAAATAAATAATGGGGATAATAATAATACTCACATAGTAGATTTGTTATGAAGATTAAAAGCAAATATAAAGCTCTCACAATGGTTCTTGGGACATCCTAAGTGTTTGCTCTTATTATCCTGAGATCGGTAGATTTAACTACTGGAGCTTGGCAGCTGACTAACTATGTTGCCAAATTTTGATCAATGTCTAAAATATTTTTTTTTCCATAGATGAGGCTAAACATTATCATTTGGTTCATTTGGTTGTTCTTCAGCACAGAGAAGAAATATTTTCTGCCTCCACTGTGGTCTTTTATATGATCGGGAGGGAACGGTTTTTCATGCCCCATTGAACTGTGGTCTCCCTGTGGAACCAGCTAGATACCCTGAGCCTCCCACCACTCCTCCCAGCCCGATGTATCCCCTTCATCCAGTGCCACAGCAGCCGGTCAGCTTGACACTGTCTTCTTACACAGAGGTAGACGTATGTCCCCGTGCTTGCAGCAAAGATAAATCTTGTGTATTGATCAGAATATAAAATTGTGTATATCTCCATGTACTGAGATTAATAGCAGGTTTCTTCAGTTCCCTGAAACTTGCTTCTTTGGCCTAATGTTCACTTCTCAATTTTTCAAGTGGCCTGCCAGAAATTCTAAAATTTGAACCTGGGCCTCAAACACAAATTGCTGAAAAATGCTGGTTTAAAGAGTCATTCAAACAATGCTTCCTCCACAAACCCATCTTCCTGCTCTCCTACTAGTTAGATGCTGGCCCCTGTATGCTCTTGTGGGACAGCTGCCAGCCCTCCATTGCAGCGGGACTACAGAACAGCAGCATCATCATGGCATGCGTGCTGCTCTGTTTCCCTGAGGCTGTTGAGCTCCTGAGGGGGCGGGAGCCAATGCAGTGTGTTCATCTGCATTCCTTTTTTTTTTTTAATTATTTATTTATTAGTTTATTAACTTTTTGGCTGCGTTGGGTCTTCGTTGCTGTGTGCAGGCTTTCTCTAGTTGCGGTGAGCGGGGACTACTCTTGGTTGCTGTGTGCGGGCTTCTCAGTGTGGTGGCTTCTCTTGTTGCAGAGCACGGGCTCTAGGCACACAGGCTTCAGCAGGTGTGGCACGCGGGCTCAGTAGTTGTGGCTCGCGGGCTCTAGAGTGCAGGCTCAGTAGTTGTGGCACACGGGCTTAGTTGCTCCGTGGCATGTGGGATCTTCCCGGACCAGGGCTCGAACCCGTGTCTCCTGCTGCATTGGCAGGCGGATTCTTAACCACTGCGCCACCAGGGAAGTCCCATCTGCATTTCTAACTCCAGCCCACTCTTGGTGCAGGCTGATTTATGGAGGCACAGTAGGCACCATACCCAGGGCCCATGAAAATGTTTCAGTTTCTCTTAAAATCAGAAAAAAACCCAAGTTGTCAGAGTACAAAAGGTGTTTTAATTTTTTATCATATCAGAAAAAAAAGAAAATAAATTTTTTGGGCCTACAAAAATCTACTAAGCTATTTTAATTTTTTTTTTTTTTTTTTTTTTTTTAATGGAGGAAGGGGCCCAAAGAAGGTGAAAGTACCTGGGGCCCACAAAAGTCATAATGTGATTCTGGTATTGAAAGAATAAGTAAACGAATGAGTAAATGCATAGTGACTGTTAAAAAATGCTTTGCACATGACAAAGTGCCGTGAATATGTAGCTGATTATTAAAAGCTGACAACTTTATTTCTGTTGTAGAGTTCCCCTGCCCTTTAGGACATTAGACTTTAAGGAGTTTCAATTATTTTTCCAAATTGTAAGCTTTTCTTAGTCATATTCATATTCTGTTCCTATGGAATAAAATCTTTTGTTAATTTATTTTTATTAAAGTATAGTTGTATTACAATGTTCTGTTAATTACTGCTGTACAGCAAAGTGACTCAGTTATACATATCTACATTCTTTTTCATATTCTTTTCCATTATGGTTTATCACAGGATATTGAATATAGTTCCCTGTGCTATATGGTAGGACCTTGTTGTTTATCCATTCTATATATACCAGTTTGCATCTGCCAATCCCAAACTCCCACTCCTACCCTCTCCCACCCACCTCCCCCTTGGCAACCACCAGTCAATTCTTTATGTCCCTGATTTTGTTTCTGTTTCATAGATAGGGTCATTTGTGTCATATTTTAGATTCCACATATAAGTGATATCATATGGTATTTGTCTTTCTCTTTATGACATACTTCACTTAGTATGACAATCTCTAGTTGCATCCATGTTGCTGCAAATGGCATTATTTCATTCTTTTTTTATGGACGAGTAGTATTCCACGGTATATATGTACCACATTTTCTTTATCCATTCATCTGTTGATGGACATTTAGGTTGTTTCCATGTCTTGACTATTGTGAATAGTGCTGCTGTGAACATAGGGGTGCATTATCTTTTTGAATTATAGTTTTGTCCGGATACAGGCCCAAGAGGGGGATTGATGGATCATATGGCAACTCTATTTTTAGTTTTCTGAGGAACCTCCAGACTGTTCTCCACAGTGGCTGCACCAACTTACATTCCCACCAACAATGTAGGAGGGTTCCCTTTTCTCCACACCCTCTCCAGCGTTTGTTATTTGTAGACTTTTTGATGATGGCCATTCTGACTGGCATGAGGTGGTACCTCATTGTAGTTTTGATTTGCATTTCTCTAATAATTAGTGGAATAAAATCTTTAAGTGGCTTTATATGAAGAATATTTTAGTGTGGATGGAGAGGGGGCAGTGAATGCACAGAATATAAAGGCCCCACTAATCAAAGAGCTATCCCAGTACACCACACTTAAAGTGAACCCAGGGCGTGGAAAGGTGAGCTCCCACAGAAGGTGAACCAAAGTGATTTGTTATTTTTCCAAAAAAGGGATCCATGAGCCTTAACTTCATATATATAATATTTTCAACACCCCACACCCATGGCTCACCTCTGACAAAAGTGAACTCAAGTATATCTGAGGTTATCTGGTGCTATATTCTATCCTCTAAGTTGGTTGATTACAAATGAATCCTATCACTTTCTCTCTTGGGAAATATAGACACTAAGGACACTGACTCTCAGAATACCTTCCAAGGGATGCTGAGAATGTTCTGACCTGGAGATCACTTGAGGAGATGACACTCTGGGCTTCCTCACATTACCAAAGAGAATCTAGGCACATCTTTACCTGCAATCTTGAAGAGATTAATATAATATTCCTTATATTATTAATATAAGTATTAATAATATAAGAAGGAATCTTCACTTTCTGAAATTGTTCTCGATAGGATTCCTTTAAAGTATGAGTTCTTGTAGTATATTAAGATGTGAGAGTACAGAATGATCATAGGTGGTGAACTTAAGGAAGCAGTGTTTTTTTCCTTTTCTTTCTCTTCTAAGCTTTCTATAATGTGACTAGATCAGTCTTACAAGAATAAAACAAACAAGAGTTATAATTTATGGGGCTCCAAGACCTGCTCTAAGCTCTTTATATACAGTGTCGCATTTAAAGAGAGAAGTTAAATATGATGTGATTTGCAAAAGTCATTTTGCAGAACTATGCAGGAAGATGTCATCGTTCCACCTATAACATCGGCACAAAAGCAAATCTGCTGTAGAAAACCTGCCACGTTACTCCCTTCCTATTTTGCTTCTTTAGCTGTATGTCTGTAAGCCGGGCTTCTCCATGGCTTGGTTTTCACTTGGTGCAAAGGGCAGAGAGCGTTCTTATGAAAACAGACTCTGGGCAGAATCGTCATGATCAGGCTTCCCAGGAAAGGCGCAGCCAAAGAGCAGAGAGCAAGAGGAACAAAGGTCTTTAGCAAGTGGGTAACTGCCACCGCTTGAGTGTCTCCAGCTATTCCAGGCATCTTACATCCATGAATAAATGTCACGATGGACAACATTGGGGGAAGGCTCCTGTGTGCCAGGCACTATTCCGGGTGTTTTTATGTTTATTAACTAATCTTCTCAATACACCAATAGAGTAGATACTATTATTACCACTCTCGTGTTATAAGCAAGGACACTGAAGCAAAGAGAAGCTCAGTGTCCTGGCCAAGATCATCCAACTAGTAAAGCAAATAGGTCTAGAACCAAACCCCAGAGCTATGGAGCCTAATGTAGGGCTCCCAACAATTCTAAGAACCAGGGACTTTCATTATCACCATCTGACTTCGAGAGAACCTGGGATTTAGAGAGCCTAGGTGACTTCCTTGACCTCACCTAGTTAGTAAAGAGCAGTGCCAAGAAGTTTACCCAAGCAGCCGGGGCCCCTGAGCCAATGCACTGAATCTTTTCAATGCAGAGTCTCCACGTTCAGGACAGTGCCTCCAACCTCTTTGCTGAGAATGGCTATCATAGTGACAAAGAGGCTGGTGAGCAGAGAAAGGAGGAGAAAAGGCACTTGGGCGGGGGGAGACTACAGAATAGGCTCTGGAGAGTATGGAAGAAAGAGAAAGGGGACCAGCTCTGTGCTTTATGGAACAGTAGTGGAACTAGTGCAGCCTTTCAAGCTACAAGAAGAGGAAATGATTCAGAAAATAGAAAAGGTGGAGAGATTGAACAGAAGCATGGAGGGGAGCGAAGGGAGGGCACTAAAAGTGGAAAGAAAGAGAAGAAGGTGAACAAATTATAGAGAAGGCTATAGTATAAGTGTCCGGGAAAGTCCTGACCTCCAGCTTGTGAGGGGCCAGAGCTGAGTGGGTGAAATGACAGCTCATGGCACAGCCCAGCCTCTGGCAGCTCCGTGTGACAGCCACATGCAGCAACATCAGGCAGGCTCTTTCTCTGTGGAGGTGAGGATTGTAAGACGAGGCCCTTGGGGCTCTGCTCACAATAAAAACATTGTACAGGCCTTCTACACATGACTCAGTGTGTATTGTGTGTCTGATTGAAAAAAAGATCGGCTTTACCTACGAGTGCTAACGTGTTGGCCAAGTTGAAACGAGTGCACTATTACATAAGAAATGAAAATACCTGGGGAGCAAGCAGTTTACCACCTTGTATGGGACATGCAGGATCCTTAGAGGAAAAGTGCCAGGCGACTCTTTTGCCAACTGTGAGAATAGCTGTGGTTGGACTGGGTGTTTTGTTTTATTTTGTTTTGTTTTGTTTTTACCCCAGTGTTTGGCATGGAGTCCTGAACACCAAGTGGGGCCCCTGAACCCTGCCTGACACCAAATTGCATTCTCTAATGTCATTCCTGTTTTGCTTTGTTTGAGGACTGGATAACAACAACAAAGGGGAAAGGGAGAGAGTAATTAAAGTGTGTTTTGTGAAAACTTTATGCGCTAAGCCTGCAAGAAAGAAAGTGTAATGTTTAAAAGTAGGGACTCCGGGGCTAGACATAGTTTCAAGTCTTGGCTCCATCATGTCCTAGCTGTGGGACCTTTGAAAAGTTATTCAGTCTCTCTGAGCCTTAATTTTTTTCATCTGTAAGATGGGTAAAATAATAGGACCAAAACCTCCGAGATCTCTTGTGAGAACTGTATGAGGTAATGCAGGCGAATAGCTCAGCTTAGAACCTGGCCCATGGTGCCTAGCAAAGGTTAGCTAGTATTATCATCTGTACAATGGGAGAAATTACCTCCCCCAGTTCCCTTAAGGGACTTTAAGACTGAAACAAAAGGTTAGCAAGATAAGAGCTCTTTTAAAAGTACTTCTTATTATCTATTTTATACTATACAATGTGGTAAAGGCAATTTTGGACACAGAGTTAGAAGACTTGGATTCTGGTCTCTGGATCTTCATCTCTTCATTTAAGGAATGGGTTTAATTAAGTCTTTTTTAAAGTTCTTTTCAGCTCTTACATCTTGGGACTTCAGTGCCCATTGAGTCCCCTGTCCATCTGCAGCAGGAAGGGGGAGACCCTCACTCTGGTGGACTTGTGGCTGTAACTCCCATTCCCTGCTGGCCTGCCAGGGCTCCCACTGATCAACTTAAAAAAGAAAAAAAGAGGGCTTCCCTGGTGGCGCAGTGGTTGACAGTCCGCCTGCCGATGCAGGGGACGCGGGTTCGTGCCCCGGTCCGGGAAGATCCCACATGCCGCGGAGCGGCTGGGCCTGTGAGCCATGGCCGCTGAGCCTGCGCGTCCGGAGCCTGTGCTCCGCAACGGGAGAGGCCACAGCAGTGAGAGGCCCGCATACAGCAAAAAAAAAAGAAAAAAAAAAAAAAAAAAAAGAAAAGAAAAGTACTCACACATACCTGGGAAGATGTGCCACATGCCTTAAGTGAAAAAGGCGAATTGAAGACCTATATGTAATTCTATTGCATAAATATTCTAGAATAATTTAAAAATACATATTTGTATATGCAAGGATTATCTGTTAGGCAGGATTAAGAGGAATTTTACTTTAGACTTTAAACATGTCTGTATTGTTTGAACCTTATACTGTGAGCATGTTTTATTTTATAAGCAAAATAATAATAACAACAAAATTAAAACGTGTTCGTTGTAGACAGTTTGGAGAAAAAAAGAAAGAAAAATCTCTTATAATCCACCGCAACCTAGAAATATTGCTATTAACATGTTAATTTATATTCTTTCAGTCTTTTTCCTATATGTAAATATCACCTAGAAATATATATATGTATGTACAAAATGTAATCACATTGTCCATGATGTCTTATAATTAGCTTCACTTAACCATATATTGTTTATAGGTTTCCATGTCATTAAAGTTTCTTCTACAATCTATAGCATGATTTTAATGACTGCTTATTTTTCCATATTGTATGTGGCCAGTCTTCCACTGCTGTACATTTTGGCTGTTCTCCGTTTCCCCCCATTGTAAGTATTGACAGGCTTTTGGAGAGTAATGAATCGTTGAAATATTTGGCTTGATTTCTCTCTTTGGGTAGAGCCGGCTGCTCTGTCTTTTCTTCCTCTTTGTATCCTTCAGCTTTTGGGTGGAGGCCCAGAGAGCTCCACAAGGGGTGGTGTGTGTTTAAGAAACTCAGCTAAAGAAACAAACGGATCGCAAAGAGCTCTGAACCCAGAGTGTTGGGAAAATGCTGAGCATTGTAATTGGCCTAATGTTGCTCCCGTGAGAGATGCCATCTCCCTAGGCCTCCAAAGTTCTGGCAGGAATTTTAACTTTTCTCATCCAACTGATGACAGACGAATATTCCTCACTTCAACAGTTAAATGCAACCCCCAAAATGTTTCCTTGAGTCTGTCAAACACTCACTGGAAATGCCTACCAGCTCATCTTTGAAGATGGAAAAGCAGGCATGGTGACATCAGCAAATCAGGACCGAGGGCTGTAGGTTTCATCAAAAAGATAGCCTCTTAGACAGTGCTGGCCCCTGCTCCCTGAGCCAGGCTGTTGGTCCAGTTGTGACTCAGGAAGGAATGCCCCTGACAAGCTGCGGGCATGCCAGGGAATTACTCAGCACATGCCAACAAGTAACCTCATACGATAATCAAATGCGAGCCAATCTGCGAATGCTTTGCGTAACAGCGTATTTGGATTTGGGGCTTAGCTTTCAGGGCTTGAGTTTCACGTTTGCCTGAGCACACTCCCAGGGCCCCTCCTGTGTGCCCTGCCTCTGCGTGCGAGTGCAGACAGCAGTCCCTCCAAGAGCCAGAGCTTGGCTCTCCCCTCGAGGTAATGCAGAACACTGCCAGGGAACAGCTGTCTCTCATCTGTCTGCACTCCTCACTCCGGCCTGCACTGCTTCTCCATATGCCCTGGTTCTTACCAGTTGGCCAGCAATGTGGGTGAAAATGCCTCCTTTTCCTGTTGGGACACTTAATAGTCATTCCTGGTATTGTCCTGGCCTTTGATGCACCTTACCAACAAGAGAGAGGTTTGTTGACTGACAACTGCTGATACAACAAAATTCTATCCATTCCTGGCTGTAGGAATCGGTAAAATATTACTGCATCAACAGGTCTTCGGGCTGTCGGAGAGCCTCCAAAAGGACAAAGAAGCTTACAGATTTTAAGGCCGCTCACTCCTGCATCTGGCGTTTCTCCTGCAGATATCGTGAGAACTAAGAGTTTGATGGATTTAATTTAGTATCCACGTGATGGTGATATGCTCTCTGCTTTTCTGCATGAGTGTGCTACAGAATAGCAGCCATAGTCTGGGATCCCCTTCAGCCAGAGGCCAGAGCCAAATGACTTGGCTGGACCACCCATCTCATCAGTACCCCCTCGATGTATGTCAGAGTTTCCTCAAGGCCTTGGGTGTTCGTGTACTCAAGGTGATATTGAACACGAAGTGTTCAAACAACAATACCTTAAATGAGAGACAAAGGCTGGTCAATGATCCTCTTCATAATTCTCCCACTGAAGGAAGCAGTTACTTCAAACTCCAAGCAAGAAAAAATTGTTCCCATGAGATAGGGCTTTTAAATTGCCCCTGCCCTGGCCACAGTACTTGCAGAGAGAGAACGCTGATCTCACCAGGAGAATGTGGTTGTGACTGGAGTGCCCAGGTTAGACATAGGAAGAGCCGCAAGTGACTCAGAAACAGCTATATTAGAGATACAAAGCCTCCCCCTGGAATAAGTTGATAAGGACTGAATACCTAAACACAGTGCTTTAAAAAAGAAACGAATCAGTAGTTAAAGATCCTGAAGAAAGAAGCTGACATTCCGACACACACTTAATAATAAGACCCCATGGGATGTTCAAAAGTTCTCCAGAGTAGGTGTGAACAACTAGATTTCCCTTGCCCCATCAGTTAAGGGTTCCCCGTCTCTGTTTTTGTTTTTTTAAAAAATTTATTTAATTTAATTTATTTCTTTTTGGCTGTGCTGGGTCTTCGCTGCTGCACATGGGCTTTCTCTGGTTGCGGTGAGCGGGGGCTACTCTTTGTTGTGGTGCACGGGCTTCTCACTGCGGTGGCTTCTCTTGTTGCGGAGCACGGGCTCCAGGTGCACGGGCTTGAGTAGTTGTGGCACGTGGGCTCAGCAGTTGTGGCTCGTGGGCTCTAGAGAGCAGGCTCAGTAGTTGTGGCACACAGGCTTAATTGCTCCGCGGCCTATGGGATCTTCCTGGACCAGGGCTCGAACCCGTGTCCCCTGCATTGGCAGGCGGATTCTCAGCTGCTGCGCCACCAGGGAAGCCCCCCACCCCCTTTTTTTTAATAAGGAAAAACTGACGGTTGATATCTGAATCCATTATATAATGGGCTTATTACCAAATGTGGGTTCAGTAATTCTCAAAAAAAAAAAAAATTCCCATTCCTTTCAGAATGAAAGAGAACTCCTCTAACTTCTGTTAACTATAGATATATTGGGGCTGGTAGAATCCTTAACTGTGTCTCTAATTTTAAGCATGGATGGTAGAAAGCAAAGGATACACAACCTAGGCAGCTATCAATACTTTTTGTAGCACTGGGTATACCAGAAGCCAAAGTCATTATGAAAGTAAAATTTCTTTCAAAGTAAAAAATGTACTACTAGTCTTTTACTAGTACAAGAGTAAAGCACAGTAGTTATCAGTGCTTTATTGGTACTTATAAGCCTCCAAAAGTCTCAACAAGTTGACCATACACTACCTATGTACAAGAACATATAGTGTGGCCTCCAGTGATAATAATGAAAGGAAAGAATAAATTTTGGAAAGTCTTATGGTTTGTCATAAAAATTAATCAATCCAAACCCCCAAATTATAAAGACAATTTTTGAAGGGTTAAGAGTTGTGCTTCAAAGAGCTGTTTCCTTAATGTGAACTTTGTGAAGATCATTAAAAATTTTAAAGTCACACAACTTGTAAGAACAAGGAAGGTTGTAGAGCTTAGGGTGAAAGCCTCTGCTGATGATTTTTTTTCTAATTTAATTTTTATTTTATATTGGAGTATACTTGATTTACAATGTTGTGTTAGTTTCAGGTGTACAGCAAAGTGATTCAATTATACATATACATATATCTATTCTTTTTCAGATTCTTTTCCCATATAGTTTATTACAGAGTATTGGGTAGAGTTCCCTGTGCTCTACGGTAGGTCCTTGTTAGTTAGCTATTTTATATATCATAGTGTGTATATGTTAATCCCAAACTCCTAATTTATCCCCCCACTGACCTTTTCCCTTTGGTAACCAGAAGTTTGTTTTTGAAGTCTGTGAGTCTTTTTCTGTTTTGTAAATAAGTTCATTTGTATCATTTTTTTAGATTCCACGTATAAGTGATATCATATGATATTTGTCTTTCTCTGTCTGACTTACTTCACTCAGTATGATAATCTCTAGGTCCGTCCATGTTGCTGCAAATGGCATTATTTTGTTCTTTTTTGTGGCTGAGTAATATTCCATTGTATATATATACCACATCTTCTTTATCCATTCCTCTGTTGATGGACATTTAGGTTGCTTCCATGTCTTGGCAATTGTAAACAGGGCTGCAATGAACATTGGGGTACATGTATCTTTTTGAATTATGGCTTTCTCCAGATATATACCCAGGAGTGGGATTGCTGGATCATATGGTAGCTCTAATTTTAGTTTTTTAAGGAACCTCCATACTGTTCTCCATAGTGGCTGTACCAATTTACATCCCCACCAACAGTGTAGGAGAGTTCCCTTTTCTCCACACCCTCTCCAGCATTTATTGTTTGTAGACTTTTTGATGATGGCCATTCTGACTGGCGTGAGGTGATACCTCATTGTTTTGATTTGCATTTCTCTAATCATTACTCTGCTGCTGATTTCTGATGCTGACTGGGAAAGAGCCATTCCCAGAAGAACCCAGCAGCACCTTGGAGTAGTGCTGCCCTCATAGGCAAATCTCAGCTTTGCCACACCTGCTGAAGAACTGGCTTCCATTGGTGGCAGGGTTGTCCCTGGAGTTCCTTCTCAGAGGTCAGCAGGGGCATAGGTGTCCCAGTCGTGTTACTCCGTGAGCTGTACTGTGAGGGCATCCTCAAAGCAATCCACTTTCCAATCGCATGCCCTTCCACTGAACGAAACCCTGCAAACATGGGCGCCTATCGGGAGCAAAACATGGTGCCATCCCACAGCCCTCTGCTATTTATCTACTTTTTCCTTTTGCTTTTGGTCTCCTGCTAATTATTGGGCTATCACCTCCAACTCCAGGGAGCCAATGCATAGTTTATTTTTCCAATCTAAAGATGAATAAGGAGTCTATCTTCTCTAGTCTGATGCACAAGATGAACTTTCTCAACTCATCCTCCTCAAGGAAAAGAAGTTGTTGGGTGAGTCCTGTGCGTGTTTCAGTTTATACACGTCTTAGAAATAGCATATACACACACAGATGCAGGGCCCCCTCTCTCAGAAAGCCTTTGCTCCTTTTACGTGTATCAAGTGATATAGAGGTTGCCATGGTTAGTATCTCTGTTTTGCTCATAGTGCTGGGGAAAAAGCACCCAAAATGGGCATATTGCAATTTAGAAAATTCCCTGGGTACTTTTAAAACACTGGATCACAATGTACATTTTTTTAAGTGTCGTCAGTACAGCATATTGGTTGTCATTTTTTGAACACTTCTTTGTGGAAGGACTCATCCATACCTGGATTGCTGTCTCTATTTTCTTAGATGCCTGTTTGTTTCCCACATTTAGGATTCATTTGGATTATCTCAGGTAAATCTACTGACAAGGGTGGGAGGAGGATGGAAATCGGGGAGGGGAGGCGGTCAACATGGGAAAGGGATGAGAAAGGCAAGCTTGGATATTTAAAAGTGTCAATCATTCTTACTCGTTTCCTGGGTCTGCCACCTTCTGTCTGTGTGACTTTGGGACCCTCTCTTCCTCAGTTTTCTCATCTGTAAAACTGGGATGATAACACGGCCAACTTCGGGGAGTTGTGAGGTGTAACAAGTTACTATTTAAGTGTTTAGAGCGCTGTCTAGCACATAGAAAGCATTCACTAAATGTCCCCATCCTTATTCATACTTCAGTCAATACATAAGGTGTTGGGGGCTGGGCCTTTGGAAGGAGAATGATTCTTCATATCAACACCACCATCACACATTATTGAAATATTTTGGTGTGAATGGGGCCAATTGACACCCAAACCTCCCCTCCACTGCTATCTCCTCTCCTCTCTCCAGGTTCAGTGAGTTCCTTTATCTACTCTAAATCACAGATAACTTATCAAGTTAGTGCTCCCGGGGGAATCTGTATTTTAACAAAGATCAAAACCTTAAGTGAAAAGGTGTCACTTGGTGGAATTTCAGAAGGTGAGGGTGGAAGGAGGTTTCTAACACCCTTCCAATCACACCCCAGGTGTGGTTGCTTCAGATGTCTACCAGTAGAAGCTGACTCTGGCAGGAAGTCACTTGCACTTTACACTGATTGAGGTCCTGCTCTCCTGAATCTTGCAATCTAAAAAAGAGAACTTTGATCCAGAGTGATAATAGACCAAGTAAGTTACCCCTCTGTCCAGGTACTGGCTGGGAGGTGGAGGGGGGACAGTCAGGCAGAGCAAGACCTCTTGCTGGGCTTCGAGAACTTCACAGTTTATTGGAAGGGACAAAACACATCAAATGGTGATAAGGAAATGTGTGTGAGTAAAAGGAAAAGAGGTGTGTTGACAGAAGACAGCCTGAGGAGTTTATAGAACAGGAACGTTTCTCAGGAACTTGAATGCGTTGGAGGTCTTTCGAAAGGGTTAGGATTACACTGCCTGGAGGCTGAGGTATGGCCTGGAAAGTGACTTAGCCCAGCCCTTCCTAGCTGGATGATTAACTGGACGATCTAGCATTAGGGATCTTCACTGGAGAGAAACGGGAGCTCAGTATTGATGACTCATTCTCATCTACTTGACCTCATTTTCAGATTTTCATTTAACTTTTCCCTTCCACATCAGATACCCCTAATTCTTGGGTGGTCTGCCACACCACTTCCTGCCAAGTCCCAGCTACTTTACTTGAGGTGGAGGGCTGGGGTACTGGATCTTATTTCAAAAGAAGAGAGGAAATTGAAACCAGAAAGTCTTTGTGATGAACTTTAAGAGATTCTTTTTTTCCTCCAATACAGGTTTCCCAAGGCTGCTATCTCTAGCTTAGGATATGGTCCCTTCTTTCCTTCTCTCTTCCTTCCTTCCTTTCTTTCTTTCTTCCTTTCCTTCCTTCCTTTGTTTCCTTCCTTCCTTTCTTTCCTCCTTCCTTTCTTTCCCTTTCTTTCTTTTTCTTCTTTCTTTTCTTTCTCTTTCTTTCTTTCTTTCTTTCTTTCTTTCTTTCTTTCTTTCTTTCTTTCTTTCTTTCTTTCTTTCTGGTTGAGAGATTTCTTTCTTTCTTTCTTTCTTTCTTTCTTTCTTTCTTTCTTTCTTTCTTTCTTTCTTTCTTTCTTTCTTTCTTTCTTTCTTTTCTTTCCTTCCTTCCTTCCTTCCTTCCTTCTTTCTTTTTCTTTCTTTTTGTGAGAGTTAACCACTCAAAATGGAAGTCCTTTTATAATTCGATCTAGTTATGCAAACATAGCCCATTGATGTTAACAAATAGGGACCGGATGCAAATAATCCACTCAAGCATAACATGGAATAATTAGTAGGAGCTAAAGCAAACTGTGTTTCTCCCCACCACCCTATTACCTCATAAGAATTCCTTCCATTTGGAAATGAGCAAGAGGAAAAGAAAAAAAAATGGGACTATTAAGATGTTTCAAATGGTCATAAAATGACAGCAATAGAGTTGCTTAGATCACACAAGATTGCCATGTAAACAACCGAAGTAACTTCACAGTTATGTGAAATTAGGCATGCATCCCTAAGCAAGGTTCAGTACCTCCATCTCATGAAGGCTAAATTAACTACCTCAGGAAAGCAGGTCCCAAATGGAGGTCACTGAGTCAGTGATTCATAGCCAGGTGTACAGAAGAAGACTAGGTTCTCTGCAATTCGCTGAATAGGGCGTCACTGAATACAGTGAAATTTTATGACATTCCCTGGGGCACTGGCTGTTTTAACTATTCTGGATAGACAGCCAAGCAGTTGTTGGGTGAGGCCTAATACAAGGAGTCCTAGAATGGTAGTGGTATTGCCATTTTCTGTAGAGAGTTTCTGTTGAGTAAAAGGAGGTAGGTAATATAAACCAGTTCACAGCAAGTCCTCACACCTCTGAACTGGCTACCATTACTGCCTGCTTTTCTCAGCATGCCATTGCCTTCTGAGTGGCTGTTTGATCAAGAGGCTGAAATCTTGACTGGTGCGGTGGGTCAGATTTTCTTTTAGAATAATTCTTGATTTTTAAACCTTTTTTTTTTTTTTTTTTTTTGCAGGGCCCAGGACTGGGCCCTGTGAACCTTCAAAGGTGGCAGAGAATAAGAAGAAAAGTTGGGAAAAAAGAGATAGCAATACTTCAAGTTAAGGAAACCCTCCAGAGAAGCATTTGAGTGAAATCTTCCTGATTTAGCTCTGTGACTGAATTAGACACAAACCAAGAAATGCCCAGAAGGTCCCCAGTAAATGTTGGTAGAATGAACGTTGACCAAAGCCCTGAAGCTCCTTCCATGAGATTCTCCAGAGCTTCGATGTTATTGACAGGATGTTCTTCCTAAGGTGAACCTCAGTCCCTTCTCCAGCAGCTCATTTTCTCTCTTCTTACCCTGAGGAAAAACAGGGAAGATGCTGATATTGTTGTTCTTCGTATGTCTCTGTTAAACTTGCACATATTAAACCTGCCCTCAATTTTCCATATTGTGGACTAAATAACCCCAATTTTGAAAGCTTTTCCTTCAAAAAGGCAATTTCACAAACATTGCCATGTGCCCATCTTAAGAATTACAGGTGTTTAGAAGTAACTTACATATGACCATATAGACATACCCACACTGAGATAAATAATGTGCTTCATTCATAAATGTCCTGTTTCCTGTTGAAATCTCTGCATCCTGGGCAGTTGGTGGCAGTGCTGTAGGCTTCTGTCTCTTCTCTCGAGCCTAGAAGGAGGTGATAGCTGATGAGCTAGACTTATAAGATGCAGCCTCATACTGATTAAACGTCCATTTTCTTGGGGAAATGGCTGACAGAAGCAGGATAAAGCTGTGAGGAAGCTTGTAGCAATTTTCCAAATCTACCACTACCAGTGAGCTTTATTTGTGTTCTTAGAGCAATTGTTAGCAAAACAATGGCTGGAAAATGTACCAGGGAGAAAATTAAGAAATGACAGACCTGCTTCTAAAAAGTAAGAATAAAGTTTCTGTTAAGTTTTTCAAAGCAGAAAGTTTCCCTTTAGCTAGATATATCATCCAGCTGTGGCACCTGGGCAAGGAAAGTGACCAGGAAGCATGGGCTCCAGTTATCTGTGTGCAGGTTCTGACCTGAGTGGCCACTGCCCAGATGGAAGCACAAGCTCAGGGCTCTCTACTGGGGAAGAGAAGTATGGTGCTGGCCTTAAAATTCTAAAGCCACCTGTGAACCACGGTGTAGGTACTGATGGGGTAGAGAGGGTATGCAGGAGTATGGTGGTGAACAGAGAAAGTTGTTGCCTTTAAAGAGTAATGGAAAGGACTCTGGCTAGGGCTGTGCTTCCCAGCACAATGGCCGGTAGCCACATGTGGGTACTGAGCACTTGCAGTGTGGCTGGTCTGACTGAGATGTGCTCTGAGTGTAAAATATGCACCAGAGCTCAAAGAATTAGTGTGAAAAAAAAGAATGCAAAGTACATCATTTATCGTCTTTAAGATGGACTACATGTTGAAATGATATTTTGGATAGATTGAACTAAATAAAGTAAATGATTAAAGTGAATGCTACAACATGAGCAAAGCTTGAAACACAATGCTAAGTGAAAGAAGTCAGACATAAAGGCCACACATTGTATGATTCCATTTATATGAGATGGCCAAGAGGCAAAGCAACAGAGACAGAAGGTAGATGGTTGGTTGCTTAGGGCTGGGGGTTTTGGAGGGAAATGGGAAGTGAGTGCCGATGGGTATGGAATTTCTTTAAGGGGTGATGAAAATGTTCTAAAATTGATCGTGGCGCTGGTTGTACAACTCTGTGAATATACTCAGTTGTACACTTTAAATGCTTAATTGTATGGTATGTGAATTTTATCTCGATAAAGCTGTTTTAAATTAACAAATTTGGATGCAAAAATTTTTTACCTGTTTAAACTTTACAAAAGGTAGCTAGTAGAAAATTTTAAATTACATAAGTGGCTGGCATTATATTCTGTTGAACCTGCTGGGCTAAGGGGACTGAGGGTGAAGAAGCTGGGAAAACCCAGGCTAGTGGTTCCCAAAGGGATGGTCATAAACACCAGGCAGAAGAGCAGCCAGACGTGGTCACCTTTGGTTCAGGGCAAAGAGGAGTAAAGGGTGACAGAGAACCTAGCCTGGAAGGCTGGGGGTTTTTGAGGATAAGGATATAACTCCAGGACTGGAGCAAGCCTCTGCACCAAGTGCCAGCACGGGACTGATGGCAGACCCCAATTTCTGGCCCCTAGGCAAACAGGGGGCGCCGAGTTTGGTCACCTCTCCAGAACTCTTATCAGCCCAGCCCTACCTTTCATGAGTGGCTGCCCTGGCTGCCTCTGACCCAGGCTGGCAGCCTCTTGGGCTGAGAGGGTCCACATCTTGACGCACCTGTAACGTATTTGCATACCCGGAACCCAGTCTTGGTGAGCTATGGCAGGCAGACCGGGAAGCTCTGGCCTTGTCCTGGGGGATGGAAACTTCTTCAAAGAATATTGCCAAAGGAGCTTGTTAGGTCTGCTTATGAAATGTCATAAACAAACCCTTGAGTTGGTCAGAGGTGTGGCTGGATGTAGCATAAAGGGAAGCCTTGGGTGCCTTCTTGGCATCCTCTCCCCAACCCAGGTTTCTTTTCAATTCAGTTCCCCTCCCCCTCAAAAAAAAAGCACAACAGTATTTCAAAGGACACAGCTCCGTGAATGATGGATAAGGAAGCTACACTTAGGGCCTCCCAAAAGGAAGGATCCCATGACTTATCTCTGGAAACCAGAAGGATGATTGGACTGAAGGGTAGATTGGAGTGAATTAGCCAGATGAATTGAAACCCCAAAGGTCTAGTTGTGAAGGAGGGGGTCAGTGCCCTAGAAAGGAGAGAGAAAATTAAATACACTGTATTTGGCAGTGGCTATTTAAATTTTAAAATTGCAAAGTGAGAATCTGACATTATCCTGTGTCTTATCCAAGCTATGTCCTGAAATCTGCTCCAATAGTAAATTTAGTTAGTTTCTCTCACGACTGACTGTGTACCATGTTTCAGAGGATAGGGTGGTGATCAGAAAAAATGAGGTGGACAAAGTTCATGAACCTAGGAGTATTATCTGGGCAGAGTAAGAGCTCCTGTTTTCTTGCTGTGATGAAGTAACAGCAGAAGGTTAACTGTTCATTGAAGGCTTGGGAGACCATAGAGGTGAGCATCTTCTGTATGACTGGAAGCTCCTGAAGGGCAAGGTTATAAATTACTCATGTCTATATCTCCACCATAGGGACTGGCACATGGTAAATACTCAAGGAATACTTGTAGCGTGGATGGTTGGATGGAGGGAGGGAGGGAGGGAGGGATATGACACAGTAGATAATTGATTAACAGTTCTGTTATGTAATGATTTAGTGTTTTGGGTGGTGGATGATGAGGAAGAAGAACTTGAAAGATTTCATTTATGTGATAGGGAAATAAATTCTGAAAGTGTTAAACTAAAACATATGATAGCATATTGCATATTTGGTTTTGTCAGCTATCTAGTTTTTCCAAACAGTGCTTAGACATGTTGAATAAGAGTGTGGGTAGAAAGGGGAAAAAAAAATGCCTAGAATTACAGCTCATGGGCCTCCCTCTCTGGATCTTGGAAAATGCAAACCACTTGGGAGTGGACGAATGACTTAATGATGATGTTGTCAGGGCCCTCAGAATAAATATTGCCTTTTCCATTCCCACTGCTGGTACTGCACAGTGCAGCTGGTGTATCATCAAGAGGCTGAGATCTCCTCATCCTTCTCTTCTGAGTCAGGCAGCATAAGGTGGTAAAAAAGTTGCTCCAGAATCATTTGAATCCTTCATCCCTTGTCCTTGCAAGGTGAGGCAATCCTTTCTGACCAAGGATCCTGTCCTGTAAGTGAGTTGGCTTTTTGTGTTTGGCAGTTAGCAACCTATATTTTAAGTCAAGGTATTTAAAAGTCAGGACACAGAAAGAGTTTCTATCTCCAGATAGTTCTATACCAGAGCTTAAAAGGCTCGTCTGGAATATTAGAGGGCAGGGAACTTCAAAGAAAACAAAACCATGTGTTATTTTCAGATTGAACTTAGATCTCTAAAAATTCTGTGAAACTCTCTTATGTGGGTCCGAGGCATGCCACTAATCGAGGTGGACGTGACCCTGGTAGGGTGAGCTAAGAAAGCTGGATTCTTTGAAGGAAGTAACTTTCTGTGATATCATGTCAGGGATGTGCAGGTGCAGCTGGGTGGGAGCCCTTGTCACCAGGACTTCCTGTGATGGGTCCAAATCCCTGGGGTCTATTACTCCTTGACCCAAGTCACTTCTGCTCATGAGCCTGTACTATGACCCACAAACAGCCAGCAGCAGCTGAAAGGAAATGATGTGGCAACTGTGTCCGAAGACGATGGTTAAATGTTGGAAACAGAAAAGAAAATCCATTTAAAAATATGCCGTTGTATGTTACAAAGGCTGTGCAAGATTTAGAAAGCATGTTTAGCATTCCAAGTATGCTCCCTTCTGTGTCTTTAGAGACTGGCTCTGAGAATGATTTTTTTGTTTATTTAACATTTAATCAAAAGAGACATGGACCCCACCAGCTTTTGAAGAATAGCTTCAGTAGCACTGCCTCTTTGCATTTAGTTTGAGGAGAGAAACTTCAACCATACGGAGAATTTGGTGTCTGTAATATGTACTAAAAGATCAGCTGGTCTAACTTTACAGCGCTAATAAAAGGGAAGAATTTTCCTGTGCTCAGGTCTTTTATGAATTATAAATAACCATTCACTTTGGAAGATAGCACATCATAAAATTTTTTTTCACAAATATGCACAAATCCATTTTAAGATCCAAGAAAAAAGATGTTCAGAAGTCTCAGATGTACTCAGTTTTGATTTCGTGGGGAAACATATTCTTTTACCATATGGATGCTTTTAAAGGGGCCTTCAACTGGGGCTCAATAATGACACCCTAGTGGCTAAATAAGGGATTTCTTTCCTTCTAACATTATTTCCCTGTTATTAAAGGTGGAAAAACCTTCCTCAAATAGCATACTATTAGAGTGCTTTAGGGGGTATCCTGGGAATCAAGGTTATGTGTCTGCTCCAGAAATACTGTCTGTAATTATCATTCCCCAGTGGTTCTGAGGATGCAGTCTTGGTGCTTTCATTAATTTCTTGATTCTACAACTCTGAAGCGCTTGCCGGCTCTTGATATTCAATATTTTACAGTAGGAGTTTTTTGTGTGTGTGGTTTTTTTTTTTAGGGTCACAGGTCTCTCTCCCTCCCTTCCTCTCATAATAACCATTTCCTGGCTTCTTTTGTCTGCTACAATAAAAGGTATGAAAGACTAGATTTGATAAGAAAAAGAAGTCAGATGTGAGATTCTTACAAACCCAAGGCTTCATCTTCTGTATTTATAATCTAATATGAATATTAAAAGATAGAGTATTTAGATCTAACAAACAACTGAAGAGGGTCCACGGGTAAGACTAGCACATTCATTTTCTTCCCCCAACACTTTACTGTGAGTGTTTCCAAATATACACAAAATTTTACACAGACAGCATTTTACAGTGAATACCCATATACCTACCATTTAATTGTAGAGTCTACCATTAACATCGTACTACCTTGCTTTTATTGCATATCTATACATCCCTCCTCCATTAATCCTTCTTATCTTTCTTATGCTTTTGAAAGTAAATGGGGGCTTCCCTGGTGGCACAGTGGTTGGGAATCCGCTTGCCAATGCAGGGGACACAGGTTTGAGTCCTGGTCCGGGAAGATCCCACATGCCGCGGAGCAACTAAGCCTGTTCACCACAACTACTGAAGCCTGCGCGCCTAGAGCCTGTGCTCCGCTACAAGAGAAGCCACCGCAAGGAGAAGCCCGCACACCGCAACGTAGAGTAGCCCTTGCTCGCCGCAACTAGAGAAAGCCTGTGCGCAGCAACGAAGACCCAATGTAGCCAAAAATAAATTAAAAAAAAAAAAAGTAAATGGCAGGGACTTCCCTGGCAGTCCAGTGGTTAAGACTCTGTGCCTCCACTGCAGGGGGCACAGCTTCGATCCCTGATGGGGAAACTAAGATCCTGCATGCCACGCAGCATGGCCAAAAAAAAAAAAAAAAAGTAAATGGCAGGCATGAACCAAATTCCACCTAAAAACTTCAGTTTGATATTTACTTTTTTCTTCTGATGTAAAATTTATATATAATGAAATATAAAACCTTAAGTGTATACTTTCTGAGTTTTGTGTACCCAAAGTCCTATTAAGACATAGAACATCACCATTGCCCCAGAAAGTTCCCTCCCAGTTTCCATCAATCCTCACCCCTACTCCCCTTCCCAGAGGCAAGCACTGTTTCGATTTTTTTCACTACAGATTAGTTTTGCCTATTCTAGAATTTCATATAATAATTGAATCAAATAAACTCTTTCGAGTAAGACCTTTTTCACTCAGCATACTATCTATGAGATTGAGTCACGTTATTCTGTGTGAAAGTAGTTCATTCCTTTGTATTGTTGAGTAGTATTCCATTGTGTGACTACACCACAGTTTGTATGGTCATTCATATGTTCATGGACACCTGGGATGTATCCAGTTTTTGGCTATTGTGAATAAAGCTGTTAGGAACATTCTTATACAAGGCTTTTTATAGACATATGCTTTCATTTCCCTTGGGAAAAACCTACTTGCATAATTGCTAAATCACAGAGTAGATGTATGTTTAGTTTTTTCTTTTAATTTTTATTTTATATTGGAGTATAGTTGATTAACAATTTTGTGTTAGTTTTAGGTGTACAGCAAAGTGATTCAGTTATACATATACATGTATCTATTCTTTTTCAAATTCCTTTCCCATTTAGGTTATTACAGAGTATTGAGCAGAGTTCCCTGTGCTATACAGTAGGTCCTTGTTGGTTACCTATTTTAAATATAGCAGTGTGTACATGTCAATCCCAAACTCCCAATCTATCCCCCCTCCACCTTTGCCCCTGGTAACCATAAGTTTGTTCTCTAAGTCTGAGTGAGTCTGTTTCTGTTTTGTAAATATGTTAATTTGTATCATTTTTTTTAGATTATGCATATAAGCGATATCATATGATATTTGTCTTTGGTGTATGTTTAGTTTTTAAAGAAACTGCTATTCCTTTTTCAAAACAGATGTTCCATTTAATATTCCCACCAACAATGTATGAGAGTTCCAGTTGCTCCGCATCCTAGCTTGCATTTAGCGTTGTCATCCTGGTGAGTATGTGGTGATATCTCATTGTGGGTTTAATTTCCATTTTCCTAATGACTAATAACATTGAACCCGTCACCATGTGCTTATTTGCCATTCACACATCTTCTTTTGTGAAATGTCTTTTCAAATCCTCTATCCATTCAAGCAATTTTTTTGTCTTTATTACTGAGTAGGAGTTCTCTATATATTGTGGCTATCAGTCCTCTGTCAAGTTTATGTTTCACAGATATTTTCTTCCAGTCCATGGCTTGCCTATTCATTTTCTTAATGGTCTCTTTTTTTTTTTTGGCGGTACGCGGGCCTCTCACTGTTGTGGCCTCTCAGGTTGCGGAGCACAGGCTCCGGACGCGCAGGCTCAGCAGCCATGGCTCACGGGCCCAGACGCTCCGCGGCACGTGGTATCTTCCCCGACCGGGGCACGAACCCGTGTCCCCTGCATCGGCAGGCGGACTCTCAACCACTGTGCCACCAGGGAAGCCCCTTAATGGTCTCTTTTGATGAGAAATTTTTAATTTCAACGAAGTCCATTTTATCAGTTTTTTTATTTTATGGTTATGGCTTTCAGTGACCTAAACAAAGCACATTGATCTTAATAAATGGTGCTCCTAAAATCTATTGTAGGCTCAAGGAAATTCAAAGCTTCACTGGGCTCATTGTAATAGCTGTTTTTGCCTAAAAAAACATCCGCTTATGTACATATTGGGAACAATTAAGGAAAACCTGGTGATCTGTCAACACTCACTCTCAAGAACATCCCAGAGAATGAAGCAAAGTCTAGATCTCCCTTTCCACTGTGCTTTATAATAACAAGCCTGTTTTGATGGCTGGAAAGAGTCACAACGAATAAAACCACCTGGTCATGGCCTTGTTATGGAATCAAGTCAGCCCTTCTGCTTATGGGCATCATAAGTGGCTTTTTATAAATTAATCATATGTTATTGAAAAATCACATCTTAAATGGTTTGAATGTACAGCATGAATGAATGAAAAGTCTTCCCCAGAAGCCTTTAAAAAAAAAAAGAAAAGAAATCCACAGAGAGAGCCAGGTGTGAGCCATGGCATGGGGTAAAATTAAGAGCAGACCGAAAGGGGGAATAGTGGGCAATGAGAAAAGCAGGACTTGGAGAAACAGAGAAGCTGAAAGGACTCTTCCCACCTGTTCTTAGGCTGCACACTGAGGCTTTCCCCAAGATTTTACCCCTGACTCTTTGCCAACTGTTCTGCTTGTCAGTGAAGCTGTTTGATTTCTCCCTTTGTTTCTCGTTTGGACCAAAGGGACACTCAATACGGACATGACATTTTGAAAACTAAAGTCACATCTTTTTCACCCTACCTTCATTGTTGTTCTGGCCTACTTTCTCTTAGACATTTTCTTGAGGGTGCAGGCTGAATGTGGTCTTTCAAACTTCATGTCAACTCCCTTGCCTGTCTCTCCCTTTCTGATTTCATCTTCTCCCAATGATCATTAATGTTCTATAACTGCTTATTTAGTTGTGGGTTATCCCAGGCCTTTTGCTTCTACTTTTTATCATTAAACAAAATTTCCCCTTTATTAGAGATGGTGATTCAGAAAAAGAAAGGGATGTAAGTTAAATGGATGACTTTTACTGTTTGATTATAGGTTGAAATTAGCAGTCAAATTTTTGTTTTTCACTGATCCATAGGTTTTTATAACCTACCATTTTGGTTTCTGACTATATGATTCTCACTGGAAGTTGTCTTGAAATATAAACTGTGGAGAGAGAACACCAATTTGCAAAGCCCTGGGCAGTGCTAACCCTGGAGAATATTCACCGTTGACTGTGTGGGTGTGCCTGCCAGGCCTGAACAGGATCTAGGATAACTTTCCCAGCTTACCTGCCTATCTTCATCCAATGACTTGATTATGAAGAGTAGATGTGGGTGGTAAGTTTTTCTGGTCTCCTGGATCGGTTCCTGAAGAGAGCAGATAAGGTCAGAATGAGAGAAAGCTGGGTTCTGAATTAGAAAAATCAAGTAGGACTTCAGAGCCTCTGAAATAATAAAGCTATGCCCTAAGTCATTAACACACAAACATGATTGAAATTATCGGAAGGGAGAAACAAATAGGGTTAAAGTCATAGGGCCACATGATAAATTATGCCTGGCTATGCAAGTGGGTTAAATCACTTCCTAAGATGTTGCCAGCAGCACAAATATCTGCATTTAGCCTCACATGCAACAACAACAACAAAAATGAACCAAAAATACTAAGTTTCTTCCCCTTTGGAAAAGCTAGATACTGCTATTATAGTGTCTCCATTAAGACACAGGAGGATCTTGGGTAGAGTGAGCTAGGTGGGTCCCACTCGTCTGTGCGGGTAGAGTTAAGTGAGGAGCTTGGTGGAAAGGTTTGTGAAGCTGTACTTTCTGTAAGGCAGTCCTGTGGCCAATCCTCCTCACAATCGTTTTCTCCTCATGAATATTCTTCTTTACACCAATGGAAGTGGAAGGTGAAATTGTCCAAAACTCAGTCGTGGAAGCTTATTCTTTTTTCTCATTTTGAGTTACTTCAAAATGTATATAAAGTAAAATGCAGAATCCTGAAACACTGTTTCAGTCTGAAACTAAGCTCAAGCTCCTTGGCTTGAATGTAGGGTCCCTCATGAGCAGAAGAGACTGAGTTGGAAAGGGGAAATGAATAATAGCGGATGCGACCCATGGGAAACATACATTGATGTACCTTCTTTCATTTTCTTCCTTCTTTCTTTCCTCCCTTCCTTCCTTCCTTCCCTCCCTTAGTATTCTTGCATGGCTGCTCCATCTTTCTAAGGAACAGGTCTGAGAGCAAAGGGAGAGGCATGGCATGGAATGGAAGAAGACTAAAAAAACTTTTCTTGTGACTGAATAGAAACTGACAATAAAAATGCTAAAGTCCAGGGACTTCCCTGGTGGTTCAGTGGGTAAGACTGCGCTTCCAATGCAGGGGGCCCGGGTTCGATCCCTGGTCGGGGAAATAGATCCCACATGCATGCCACAATGCAACTAAGAGTCTGCATGCCGCAACTAAGAAGTCTGCATGCCAAAACTAAAAATCCCGCATGCCGCAACTAAGACCCGGAGCAGCCAAAATAAATAAATAAATATTTTAAAAATGTTCCATGAAATTTTAAAAAATGCTGAAGCTTGGTGATTATATTGATAACTGAATGGAAAATCAGTACTATACAGAAGCTTAACTTATCTTTCAGGCAAGATAATTCTGTTTGCTTTTGATGTATTGCCAGAGTTCTGCAGGAACATCTGGCTGACTGGCAGTTATGTTTTCTGAAGGGAGGGTTCAGCTGCTGCTACCATCAAGTACACTCTAACTTCCCTTAGTACCATAAGGTTTATCTGAATCTCAGAATATCTACGATCATGCAAGATCCAAATTTCCCTTCGAGCTGATGTTTGTCTTTCATTTCTTTTCTAATTAGCATTCAGGTTTCAGCCCAAGAGTTCACTGCCAGAGGCATAACGTCTCCCTTGGTGGTGACCCCTGTTGTCATCCTCTATAGTGAATTCATAGGACTGTTCTCTGATTTTCAACTTCGCTTTGTGGTAGTAGGTCTGTGAATGTTTAGTTGACAATACGTGCGCGCCTCTCATTTCCTGTTTTTAAGGGCTGCACTTAATTTATTTGAAAGGGTGGAATATTTTAAATTACAATTCAGCAGTTTTACTAAGGAAGGCTGTAAAACACAATGAGCAAGGAGTTTTACTTCCTCTTTACAATTGCTACTGCCCTGTTTTGAAATCTTGATATCCTCCAATCAGTGGGAATGACTTTAACTTAGGCTGTAACATTTTGAAGAGCAACCACGCCATGGCTGGAGCTGTCGAGGGGCATGAGACTCCTGCACACCATCATTCCATTTTTCCAGACGCCTTGTTTGTACCCGGAATGTGTCTGCCTGTGCTTGATACTGCTCTATGGTGTTGAGTCCTCCTCCCCCAGGCACAGCATTTGGATTGGTTATGGAATACAGTTGCTCAGCCAATCAAGTGTAACCTTTCTCCTGCAACCCTAGCAACACCTGACAATGGTCATTGACAAATGTTGAGAGCAAACCTGACAAATCCAACCAGCCATTGACAACGGTCCCCGTCCAGGGCAAACAGGGCTAGCCCTGCCCACAGAGCACTTTGTGTGGCGAGAGGAGTTAGTGGTTTGTGCCAGACCTGCAAAAGCAGAACCTGCATGTGGAAGCACAGGCTTGCACCCAGTACCCTACCCCGATTTGCTGCCACTCTGGCCAAGCTGACATTAGTTGGTCATAGCCAGCACTGGAGCTGGCGTCTGTGGGGTGTGGGAGGGTCTCATCATCTCTCATACTAACCTAACCCACACAGCAACCCACCCCCCATACCTACCAGAGTCTTTTCAGTGGTTGGAGAAAGAGCCCACATAAAACTTTGGCTCCAGGGTCACACTTCCGGCTCTGATGCTAATTTGGCCCTCAGGGCAGGGCCAGAGGAGCAAAATACCTGGCTGTGTCCCCAGTGGCACCTTTCCAAGCTTCCTGGCCATGTATTTTTACCTCCCAGCCTGACTCTGAACCCTGCTGGGGTACAGTTGGCCTGTCTGCCTCAGCTGCGGGCACACTGGGACACTCCTCAGGACACTGCTGGACCTGAATGAGCTCTCACTTCTCTCTGGAAGGCTCTGAGACTGAGGGACCTGTAGGCAGACCTGGCAGAGGCTGGGTGGCGTGGGCTGGGGGCTGGGAACAGGATAAGAAAGGGGACCTGCCAAGAACATGCACAGACAATTCACAGGCAAATGCACGTTCCCACAAAGACATAATAGCTGTGTGTGTATGATGCCCTCCTGAAGTCCTCTTACATGATCATTCCCATTAGTCTAGCCACCTTGAAGGCGTATTTCAAACTGTGGTTGAGTAATCCACTGTGTGGTTATTAGCTGTTAATGAAGCTGAAAATACCTAAATCATCCAACAAGGAATCTGAATTAATTTTTTTATGGTTACCCTGCTAGACAAGTCGGTGTCACAACAAAGACAGACCTGGGGATATATACAGACATTGGCACACATGGATAAACCTAGGCAAGAGGAACAAAGGTGGAACAAGGTGGGGAAAAAAATAAAGATAAAGGAAACTTCAAGGAGAGCCATGCGTTGAAGAGTGTGAAACCCAGGGTAACACTGTGAAATTAGTGAAGTTCATTCAGCAACCCCCTTCTTATTAGCACCACCCTATAGGGCCTGTCCTCAATTTAATTTTCCATGAGAGGTGGCAGAGGGGTTGGCACTCGGTCACTTTAACTAATCCCTTGGGATTATACATTGATAATGGCTTCAAGTCTTAGCCCTTAGGGGGATATCAATATTTTTCAAAGGGGGCTCATGAAGGTCCAAAAGAACTAAATCTCTAATGGTTGAATTGTAAATTGAGAGGAATAACTTTAGAGACTTGGTCTTGCTCAAACACACTTTTTTTTTGAATTTTATTTTTTATATAGCAGGTTCTTATTAGTTACCTATTTTATACGTATTAGTGTATATATGTCAATCCCAATCTCCCAGTTCATCCCACCACCACCAGCCCCCACCGCCAATATCCCCCCTTGGTGTCCATACGTTTGTTCTCTACGTCTGTGTCTCTATTTCTGCCCTGCAAACTGGTTCATCTACCATTTTTCTAGGTTCCACTGGTATTTGTTTTTCTCTTTCTGACTTACTTCACTCTGTATGACAGTCTCTAGATCCATCCATGTCTCTACAAATGACCCAATTTTGTTCCTTTTTATGGCTGAGTAATATTCCATTGTATATATGTACCACATCTTCTTTATCCATTTGTCTGCCGATGGGCATTTAAGTTGCTTCCAGGACCTGGCTATTGTAAATAGTGCTGCAATAAACATTGGGGTGCATGTGTCTTTTTGAATTATGGTTTTCTCCGGGTATATGCCCAGTAGTGGGATTGCTGGGTCGTATGGTAGTTTTATTTTTAGTTTTTTAAGGGACCTTCATACTGTTCTCCATAGTGGCCGTATCAATTTACATTCCCACCAACAGTGCAAGAGGGTTCCCTTTTCTCCGTTCCCTTTTCTCCACACCCTCTCCAGCATTTGTTGTTTGTAGATTTTCTGAGGATGCCCATTCTAACTGGTGTGAGGTGATACCTCATTGTAGTTTTGATTTGCATTTCTCTAATAATTAGTGATGTTGAGCAGTTTTTCATGTGCTTCTTGGCCATCTGTATGTCTTCTTTGGAGAAACGTCTATTTAGGTCTTCTGCCCATTTTTTGATTGCATTGTTTTTTTTAAATATTGAGCCGCATGAGCTGTCAAACACACTTTTAAGATAGACGCCTCCTGTGGATATTCCTAAAGCCAGAATTAAGGCAAGAAAAAGTAGTCGCGGTGGGATGGGGAAGTGCAGTGGGAAGCAGTCCATCAGATGGATGCTTTACAGGAGGATGACACCTTAGATGGAGAGGGAGAGGCAGCAGGCCAGCTTCCACACAGAAATGAGGCAGGAGGTAGTGTTAGAATCACCCATATCTGTCCTTCAGGGAACTGGAAACTTTCTGGTGACATGAGATTTGGAAAATTACAACACAGGATATTATATAATGTGTTAAAAAACCAAGTCTTATAGAGCCATATATACACACATAGGTTCTAAGTTCAAAGTCTAAAAGAAATTAAGCCATTCTTACAGGATGTAAAATTGTAGGGATATTTGCCTTTTCAGCAGACAGGTAAACCCTCTTCTTCCTTTTCCAGATTTTTCAAATTTTTCAGTTATTACTGGTCAAGTTTTCTGTGAAAGACTTAATTATTAAGACTATAACTATTCAGACTACAGCTATTAAGACTACATGCAGAACAACAACAAAAAGAGGCAACATCTAATGTTTCTTTCTTGCTCTGAAAGTTAAAAAATTTTTATCTACCTCTGAAATAACGAAAGAAAAAATAAAATTGACAATGTATAGCGTATGGTTCTTCGTAACCTAAGTTTCCCATGTGTCAGGAAGAACTTATAAAATGTCTGAAGTGTTATGAAGATGCTTAGAGGAAAGAAGGTAAAGGTTCTCACTTAGAGCTAATAATTCATGTTCAGCAATTTGAACTTGTCTTAAGGATAAACCCAAGAGCCCCGGGAGAGGGCATAATGAATCTTTAATGTAACAGTTTGGAGCGAATATTTTTTCCTCCTTAACCTCTAAGAGATCATTGTTTCCTCTTTCCATGGTAACCAGAACACTTGAAATTGCCAAAACTTGAGACAAAACCCAGAAAAATAGAATTAACAGAAGACAAATGTTAAAGGGAGCATGTATCACAGTGTGGCAAACGTTTTGAAATTTCTTTGGAAAGATTTTCTTCTTATTTCTTTGCTTGGAATAAGGCCACGATGTCTAGAATGTAGTAGCAATAGCTTCATGGCATGCTGCTGCATGTTCATTGAGTAGATTTTACTCTTTTCTTGAAAGGGAAGGAGAAACCCATGGGCCTTGGCAGCGATCAAGTGAAGGTAAAATGTTGGAAGCTGCTCTCCGGGCAGGTCATGATGTTAACCACAATGAGGGGGCCAGTGTGGCTGAGTGCCCTTGCTCCCTCCCTTCCATGGAATGAACAAATACTTATTGAGCACCTACTATTTTCTAGGTAATCTGTCCTACACACATCTAAATGAAAAATTACAATTCTAGAAGGGCTTCTAGGGGAAGTACATGAACTACAAGAATGTGTAATAGGCAGAGCTGACCTGTCAGAGCGGCCAGGCCTTCCTAAGGAAGTATGATTAAGCTGAGTATGAGGAAACTAGGCAGTGATTGCTGGGCCTGGGGAGAGAGAGCATTCCAGGCAGTGGGAACTCTGGGGCAAAGGCCCTCTGGGGGAAGTGAGCCTCAAGTGTTCAAGGAACCGAAAGCAGGCCGGAGCAGTCTGTGTTGGCAGAACCCCAGAGAGTGAGGGGAGTGAACCTGGGACAAGGCCAGCTGGAAAGGTGAGCACCAACCAGGTCATTCCTAATGCATAGCCTTGAGTCTTGCCAGGCAGGCTTGTTGAGGATTTTGTTCTCTATCCCTCCTCATTCCAGGGTGAACTCAAGCTGTAACAGGAAGGCATGACAGGCCCTTCTTGTATGTGATGTGCGAATGGCAGCTTCTGGTTTATCTGAAATCTGTTAGGATATTGTCATAAATTCCAGATGTGAACCTTCAAGCTTCAAAGGATTATAATTTTATAAAGACTTTAAACCTAAATCATACTCAAGATATATTATTTTATGTACGATCATTCAACAGACACCTCAGAGCCATCATCGTGAATTTCAATTATCATCATGTATTAACCCCTCAGAAGCCAGAGTTTGACCATCTAATAACCTTCCCTTTATCTGTGACCTACCTGGAATCCAGGAAGTCTGCAAGAAGCTGAAATAAATGTGACATAGACTGTGCATATTTTAACCATAGGGGATGTCCTCATTAAGAACTTAGTTGAGTTTTATTTTACACACAATTCTAACAAGTGGGTTTTCTGGGTTCCAAAGCCACAGCAAATGGGAAGCAACAATTAAGAAAGGGAGGAGGAATGGGGTTATATGACAATGATTAAAAGTAACAGGGGACAGCACAACTGTAGAGGAGAAGACCAAAAAACTGAGGGAAAAAAGACATAAAAACTAAAAACTAAATAAAAAGTGAAAGAAAGGAAGGAAGAAAGGAAGGAAAGAATGAAAGAAGTCTAGAGTTTTTAGTTGCGGACAAACTGTCTTGCATGCCTTAGTAGCTCTTGAGGTCATCATTGTGTTTATAGTGAGACCCTATGCTTAAGAAGCCAAGGAAGTGCATCACATTAGAAGATTTCTAGCCTACAGGGTTAAGATTTTTTTTTAAAGTTTTGGTACTTAAGAAATAAATCTTCAGTTTTTTTGGGAAAATGTCTATTCAAGATGGTTCTTATAAAGGTTCTTATAACCATGGTTTTATTGTAGTGTAGTTCTGTGGATGTGTTAGTTAATATAGATTTCAGGTTGAAAAAATATCTGACATACGAGCTTTTGCTGAGACTGCTTCATTTCACAAGATATTTAATTCTGGGTTTGAACGAAGTCATTGCAAGTGACACTTTTCATACCTAAATTGTCATGATGCTATTCTTGACAAGGAATGAGTTCTTGAATATTTAGAATATTGTAGGTGATAAAAAAATGTCCTTAATAAATACGTTATAAAGTCTGGCTTTCACATTTTTAACTTTAATTTTCATGCTTGTCTCTTAAAAGCAAATAATCTTTTTCTAGGCATAAGGTGCCCCCAAAAGTTACTTGGTTGTCTGAATTGTATGTCTTTACTTCCTCCAGATGGGAATGAGAATGAATAAAATACTGTCTGATCACTTTGGAAAATGCTCATGCTGTATGTTTATGAAATGATTTGGGGGATGACATTATTTTCTTCAAATACATACTTCATACATGCCAGAGCACGTTTTGACTCCCTAGAGAATATGTTCATACCGTAGCATTTAATGTCTTAAATGTGTTTTTCTCCTACCATCTCACCTATCAGAGATATGTGCAAAGAGTGAACTGGTAGATCGATGCAATTTTGAGGAAATCATTAATTTTCTAAGTTAAGATTTTTCTATAGTGCTACTTTTTCAATGTTTAAAACTGGGAGTTCTTTTTCAAGTTGACATAGGTAAATAAATATGGAAGTAAATATTTTTTATATTATTCAGTTAAATAGTATTCTTGTGTCTATCTTGTGACAAGCTTAACAAAATACTTACTAAAAAGTTACAGTTACAAATAACCCAATCAAAAAATGGGTGGAAGCTCTAAATAGACATTTCTCCAAAGAAGACATACAGTTGGCCAAAAAGCACATGCAAAGATGCTCAACATCACTAATTATTAGAGAAATGAAAATCAAAACTACAATGAGGTATCACTTCACACCGGTCAGAATGGCCATCATCAAAAAATCTACAAACAGGGCTTCCCTGGTGGCGCAGTGGTTGAGAGTCCGCCTGCCAATGCAGGGGACGGGTTTGTGCCCGGGTCCGGGAGGATCCCGCATGCCGCGGAGCGGCTGGGTCCGTGGGCCATGGCTGCTGGGCCTGTGCATCCAAATCTGCAAATAATAAATGCTGGAGAGGGTGGGGAGGAAAGGGAACCCTCCTACACTGTTGGTGGGAATGTAAATTGGTGCAGCCACTATGGAGAACTGTATGGAGGTTACTTAAAAAACTAAAAATAGAACTACCCTATGGCCCAGCAGTCCCACTCCTGGGCATATACCTGGAGAAAACCATAATTCAAAAAGATAAATGCACCCCAATGTTCATTGCAGCACTATTTTACAATAGCCAGGACATGGAAGCAACCTAAATGTCCATCAACAGAGGAATGGATAAAGAAGATGTGGTACATATATACAATGGAATATTACTCATCCATAAAAAAGAACAAAATCATTCCATTTGCAGCAACATGGATGGACCTAGAGATTGTCATACTGAGTGAAGTAAGTCAGACAGAGAAAGACAAATAGCATATGATATTGCTTATATGCGGAATCTAAAAATAAAAGGGTACAAATGAACTTATTTACAACACAGAAGTAGAGTCATGGATGTAGAAAAGAAATTTATGTTACCAGGGGTGGGGGGGAGGGATAAACTGAGAGATTGGGATTGATATATACATAATACTATATATAAGATAGGTAACTAATAAGAACCTGCTGTAGAGCACAGGGAACTCTACTGGATACTCTGTAATGGCCTATATGGGAGAAGAATCTAAAAAAAAGAGAGTAGATACATCTATATGTATATGTATAGCTGATTCACTTTGCTGTGCACCTGAAACTAACACAAAATTGTAAATCAACTGTACTCCAATAAAAACTTTTTAAAAAGTTACAGTTTTTTAAAAGGGTAAGGACTAAAAGCTATAATTAAATGTGGCATTTCCTATTTCTTTTGGCTATCACTAGGTTCTAAGTCATGTTGGAGGCTTGTTAAACATTCCAGTTCTGAGATGGTTTCATTTGATGAGATCTTCACCATTGCACTTTGGATTGGAACAAATAGACTATATTTACACTAAAATAATTTTGCTAAAAATTAACAAGAGTAGATTATCTAATATTTAACAAAAGCAAACACTTTTTACCTCTAGAGGGGGGAATTATTGTCCAAATTACAAAATTTGAAGCAAATTAATTTATAAGCGAATTGCCAACCTGATTTTTTTGTATATGTTGAGATGTAATGATTTATTTTTCAAAAATCCAGATTGTAACTTTAAAGACTTTTGTCTTAACAGAATACACTGCTCTTGGTTGATCAGTTGTTGAATACACTTTCTTATAGAAAATTCTAGAAAACCTGTGGGTAAGTGATAATGTGGCAGCTGAATTATGAATTATGATGTTTCCCAACTTGTCTTTTCTAAAGAATTATCCAGGGCTTGCCTGGTGGCGCAGTGGTTGAGAGTCCGCCTGCCGATGCAGAGGATGTGAGTCCGTGCCCCGGTCCGGGAAGATTCCACATGCCGTGGAGCGGCTGGGCCCGTGAGCCATGGCCGCTGAGCCTGCGCTTCCGGAGCCTGTGCTCCGCAATGGGAGAGGCCACAACAATGAGAGGCCCACGTACCGCAAAAAGGAAAAAAAAAAAAAAAAAAAAAAAAAAGAATTATCCAGGGCATACATTAAAACAACAACAACAAAAACACAGATTTCAGGTCCCACCCCAGCCCTCTCCAGGGGAGAGGTAAAGGAAATCTAAATTGTAAACAAGTACACAGGGCTATTCTTATAATCTGGGCAAGTTTGGGAAATACTGGATAATGGGAAAAGTTCTGGCTTTATCATCAGACAGCCTGAACTTGAATCCCTGCTAGGCCAGATCAGAGCTGAATAACCTTTGATGAATTTCTCTGAGCCTCATTTCCTTCATTCATTTCTTGTGCCAGGGCAGGGCGGGAGGGGTGCTAAGGGGGACTGGGGACCAAATGAGTTACTGTTTATAAAAGACCTAGCACTGCATCTGCACCCACTCTCTAAACAATAATAGTGAAATATCAGTAGTTTCATTTTCTGGAATTTAACAAAGTTGAGATGGATCAAATTTTTCCCCTCCTCAAAGATAGAGCACTGGTTTTAATGCCCACTTCTTATTTTGCCCAAGGATCTATTTGGTGGAAATGACTGACCTGGGGGGGAGATTCTTTTGGCACTTTCCCCTGTTATTGGACATTTTGTCCTGATAAGTGTCATCTCTAATATCTATCTCATTCTTACTCTTTTTTTGGCACATAGAATTCTCTGTCATTCCACTGAAGGGGAGAATAAGCCTGATTCATAGGCTAACTATGCTATTTTAGGATTTTCTTTCTCTCTAAATAATTTAATTATATCCCAGGGAACATAATTGGCTTTGGTTATAATATAAAAAGTATACCCCAATATGAGGAAAAGCATGGAAGTGGGAATAACTTTGTGTCCATCTTCAAATTACTTAAAGTTCCTTAGATCTAATCTAATTCTCACATCTTGGAATCTTCCTATTAATGGAAAATTATTCTCTTAATTAGCTGAGATGACTAGCAATAATTATCAGGCAAAGCCTTTTTTTTCTTCTGCAGGCCTCCTCCTAAGCTCTACGGCTGTGTGAAGTTCTTGCCACCAAAGGGTAATTTTCAAACTTGACTGTAAAGAAGACTCACATGGGGAATAAGTGAGTGTCAGTTTCTGGTTCCCAGCTCCAAAATTGTATGCAGTGCTCTGGGGCACTCTGAGGATCTCTCTTTGAAAACCACTGCTCCAGGAATTTGATACATCTCGATTTAATTCAAATTTTCCTTCTTAAAGACAGGTAGAGATGCCATGACAGATGTCTAGACAGGACTCCACTGCTCCTTTCAAATAAATTCCTTAGCTATCCATCTGTTGATGCATCCAACTGCAACAGGCCAGGTGATTGGTATGGTGCTGGGGGAGAGGGTGTCTCTCTTCTTTGTAGCTATCAGTTTAGCTACTGGGAGTCCTGTTTATGAAGTCTCCCTAAGAGCCTAGCTCCTGACCACACTGGCCGATGTGGTGTGGTGTGATTTGATATGATGAGTCACTGCATTTGGGAAGCTGTAGACTTTTTGTACTTTCATTTCCTACCATTGCCTAATGGTAAACATTGAAGCATAACCAGAGGCCTCTAGCCTTTATGTGGCCCCTACAGTAGGGGTTTGTTTGAAAAGGGCAATTATAAGTAATTTAGTAACGATTTCTATGAACACCAGAAAAAAAACACTGTAAATACCTCAGAAATGACAGTGGCACAGTACCAGCCAAAGGTGACATACTGTCACTTACTTCTTCCTTGACTCATGAGGGTAGCTGACCTCTGGGGAGACAGAAGCCGTGCAGTGCTGGGCACCTGGGACTACAGAGGTGGCTGAGGCATAATCTCAACCCTCAGAGAATTTCTAACCAGGGAAGAGAGAGAAGATGAATGGCTTGAGCAGGTGTAAACATAGCTGTGACCCTCGGCAGAACGGTATAAATGTCACGAGAAAGATCCAAAGCGTTACAGTGGCTCCAGGAGAGAGAGATCACACATCCAGGTGGCTTTTCCCAGAGGAAGCGGCATTTGAGCCAGTCCTGGAAGGAAGGGTAGGAATTTGACAAGTTACAAGGGAAGAGACAATGTCTCTCTTACAGGCCACAGGAACATCTGGAGCAAATGTGCAGAGTGGGAAAGTTGGCATGACATCTGGGGAGCTGGGAGACGTCCTGATGGGACCTAACAAAATTCCTGTTGGGGAACTGGAAGCTCTGCTACATTTTAGTGGAAGATTAGGCTGGAAAGTTGGGTTTGGTCAAGATCATATCTGAATTTGGACTTTTCCTAGTAGGTGGCAGGGAGTCATTTAAAGGGACTTGAGCAGGAGGGTGACACCATCAGAATTATACTTTAGGAAGCACAGCAGCTGGGTGGAGGAGGATTTGCAGGAGGAAAGGTTATACAGACACACCAGTGAGGAGGCTGTGCAGAGTGAAGAGGAGGAATAATTGACTGAGCGAGAGGGGCTGGGACAGATAATGCAGCAAGTAAACCTATATGGGAGTTGCAGGCAAAGGCAAGGAGGAAAAAAATCTTTGGGCCTATGAACAGGTGGCAACAGTAATAACAATCTATGGGAAGGAAGAGAGTCTGGTTTCCAGGGAAATGTGGTACTTTGGGTTTGAGGTGGCAATGGAAAAGGAAGCTGGCCACCAGGAAGAAATGAGTGAGCTGAAGCAGAGACCATGGTTGGGAGTTGGGAACAGTGGAAACTCTCCAAGGGGTGGGCCACTAAAAATGGAGAAGAGGACCCTCATAGTCTATAGGGCAGGGTGTACCTTAAACAGTTGGGAGGAAGAGAAACCCCATAGTAAGGCAAAGAAAGATGAGTTGGAGACACTGAAGGGACAGGAGAGTGTCAGGGAAACCAGAGAGAGGAGAACAGTTCAAGAGGGAGGGTGTAGTCTCAATGTAAGAGACTGCAGAGAGGGAAAATGGGGTTAGGCTGAGCTGGAGGCTCTAGATTCATCTTTGAACAGAGAGTTTAACGAAATCCCTCCAATGTAGGATGATGCCTTAAATCCAGTCTCTTTGGTTCATTACAAAAATCAAGATCTCTAAACATTAGGCACCTCCAAAGGTGTCTACTTTCCTTTTCAGTATGAATTAACTTCTTCCACTAACACCACGTAGGACCCTGAATGAGTCACTTACCCTGTCTGGGGGTATGAGTTTTGTCATCTTTAACTTTCCAGTTCAGTGATTCTGTCTGTACCTGTATGAAAATTCTTTGTAAGCTACACATTACACAAGCCTAAGTCCTATCATGACTGTGTTTGAAGACGGAATGGAACCCAAATTTTACTTTTTGACTTGCTTTCTTCTCCTATCACCTGTATTTTTTAAAAATTTAAAAACTTTTATTTTTTAAGAAACCCCGAAATAGAACTGGAGGAAAAATCTTGCCTCTCCCTTTTGCCCATAAAGATAGTCTTCCAGTTTTCTACCCAGGCCTTTTCCTAAGCATTGAGGAGGTGCCCAGAAAAATACCAGATGGATATACAAAAACATAATGTCACCAACATTTTCCTAACTAGTAAGGCAGCTATGGAAAGTCTGCCAGCATCAGGTCCCCTGGGGACCTGCAGCCTGGGGCTCGGTGAGGCCTGAAGAGGGGAAGAGCCAAGACCTGGAGCTCGAGGTCTTCTGGGCCTCGGCCCTGAGTGGGCGATTTTCTTTAAAACTCGGGAGCGCTCTTATCCCTTTAAATCCAGGCAACGAGGCGGGCAGGTGGGTATGAGCCAATAACCTTAAAAGATGCGAAAGTGTCAAAGGAGATACGGTTTATCTTTTACAATAACGACAGTTATCAGTGACAGGGTTTACAGGAAAAACAGAAGGCGGGGCAGAGAATAAGGATGTCTCTAACGTGGTAATTAAGTCTGTGTTTTGGACCCAGATTCAACCGAGCTCTGGAGAGTGCAAAGAACAATGTCCGCGGCGTTCCGGGTTCAGCCGGGACTCGCTACTTCGCCTTCACCGGCGCCCTAGCCCCAGCAAGCTGCGCTCTCCGCTCGCCCGCCCCCCACGCTGCCCTGTCCCGGGAGGATGGGCCGTTCGGGAGCCGCCAGGGCGGCAGAGAGCGCGGCGTGTGTCCTGAGCGCCAGGGCTCCCCGCAGCCCGGCGCCCAGGGCGGACGCGAGCCGCAAATCTAAGTGCGCACCGAGCGCGCTCGCAGCCACTGTCCGCCGCCGAGCGACCCGGGAGCGCCGTCTGCAGACGGCTGGGCTGTGCGCGCGCTCCCGTAGGGTGTGTGCGCGCGCGCCCGTGGCGTGTGTACTCACAAAGGTGTGTTTGCTAAATCCACTTCCCGGGCGTGCCCTCTACCCCGAGCCGGAGCACCCCCGGGCCTGGAGCGGGATCTCGGCAGAGCGGCCGCTGGGGCCAGTTCAAGTTCCCCAGCTCCGCGCCGGCGGGCGGGCCGGCTTCTCCGCCCGCAGGGCTGAAGGAGCGCGAGGGCGGGGCGGCAGCGGCCAGCTCGAGACGCGCGTCGCACAGCTGCGGGACAGGCTCCGAGCACTCTGCGCGTTTCCGGACACTTTGGCCAGCTCGGTATCCGAGACAGAGCGCACGCGGGGCTTGGGGCTGAGTGCGCCGCAGCCAAGAGGGGCAGCGGAGCTGGTGCTCTTCTTCTCTGCCTTGGTCTGCAAAAGTGAACTGGAAAACAGCCGCCTAACGCAGCCTCCTCCCTCTTCTCCGGCACCGCAGCCCGGGCTGGGGGTGGGGGGAGCTCCTCCGGGCTGACTAGAGGGGAAGCGGGCGGCCGGACGGCCTCAGCCGCACCTCCTCCGCCTTCCTCACCACCCCAGTCTCCCGGGTTCCACGCCGCATTTCTTTGTTTTGAAAGCACCTCCTCCGCCCAGAGGCTTTTCCCCCGGCGGTCAGGCTCTGACGGGGGGTGGGGCATCGACCCGCGGGCCCCGCCCCCCGTTTAGCCCGGACCCCTCCCCCGTGCTCACCTCCCATTTCACCTTCCCTCCCCGCTGCGACCCACGAGGCGCGTCCGCACTTGCTGGACATCAAAGGGAGGCAGGGAATTGGAGGGGGAAGTTGAGTAGGCAGGGGGCGCAGAGACCCACCCACATTAGGCTAGGCCGGGCGGCCCGCCCCCTCCCCCGGGAACCCCGCCTGAGCCCCGCCCCCCGCGTCACAGCAGTCTGACATTCTCACAACCCTTCGGGCACCCAACCCCAGCGCCCCCGCTACCCCCGTGTCCGCTGAGCGCTCTATTTATGTTTCAGCCCAGCGATTTGCATAGGCCCCGCCCTTGGCCCTAGGTTCCCCTATCGGGGCCCCGCCTCAGCCTCGACGTCACGGTGAAGGCCCCACCTCTTGTGCCCGTACAAGGAGCGGCGGGCCCTAGATGGCAGCGTGGCGTCGCGGCGGCGTGTGCGTGTCGCGCTTCCTTGTGCCGTTTATAGGATCCTGGCACTTCCGCTGTCGGGTTAGAAGCGGCGCGGTCATGGCGGAGCGCGGACAGCAGCCTCCTCCCGCGAAACGGCTCTGCTGCCGGCCGGGCGGCGGAGGCGGCGGCGGCGGCGGCGGGGCCAGCAGCGGCGGCGGAGGAGCGGGTGGCGGTTACAGCTCTGCCTGTCGGCCGGGCCCGCGGGCGGGCGGCGCGGCGGCGGCGGCGTGCGGGGGCGGCGCAGCGCTGGGGCTGCTGCCGCCGGGCAAGACCCAGAGCCCCGAGTCGCTGCTGGACATCGCGGCGCGCAAGGTGGCTGAGAAGTGGCCGTTCCAGCGCGTGGAGGAGCGCTTCGAGCGCATCCCGGAGCCGGTGCAGCGCCGCATCGTCTACTGGTCCTTCCCCCGCAGCGAGCGGGAGATCTGCATGTACTCGTCCTTCAACACCGGCGGCGGCGCCGCGGGCGGCCCCGGCGAAGACAGCGGCGGCCCCGGCGCCGCGGGCGGCGGCGCGGGCGGCGCAGGCGGCGGCGGCTCCTCGTCCTCGCCGGCCGCCACCTCAGCCGCCGCCGCCGCTGCCGCCGCCGCCGCCGCCGCCGCCGGGGCCGGGGCCCCGTCGGCGGGGGCCGCTGGGTCGGCGGACGGCGGAGACGAGACACGGCTGCCCTTCCGCCGGGGCATCGCGCTGCTGGAGAGCGGCTGCGTCGACAACGTCCTGCAAGTCGGTGAGTCACGGGGCAGTCGCGGGGCCGTCTGTCCGTCAGTCAATCCCTCGGGGGGGCGCCCGCCCGGGGGGCGCCCGCCCCCTCCCCTCCCCTCCCCTCCTGGCAGCCCCTCAGCCCAGCGCGCGCCCGCACCCCGCCCGGTGCCCTCACCGTCCCGGATAGTCCTCCCGAGCGGAGCGCCCATTTCCTCCCCGCCCCTCCCCGCCCCCTGGCTCCCCGGACGGGCCAGCGCGAGGGGGAAATGAATCAGCAGGACGCGCCCCTCCGCAGGGTCCGCGGGGTGGGTGTCGGTTGCCCCCGGCCCGCTCGGTTCCCCGCCCTTCTTCCGGGGAGCACGTTCTGGAGGGCTGCTCGCCTGTTTTGGGGGGTGAATGTGGACAAAGGCGCGGGCTGACGGCCGGGCTCCGGCGGAGGGTGTCTGTGGCGGAGCCGTGCGGGGCGGGGGAGGGAGCGCGGGCCGCACAGACAATGCCGGCCGGGGCCGAAACGGCGGCCGGGCCGCGCTCTGCGCTCTCCCTCCTCTCTCCCCTTGTCTGTCGCTCGCTTGTCTTTCTTTCTCCTCTTCCCCCCCCACCCCCCGCCCCTTCCATTTGAGGGAGGGAAATACATTTTAATGCCACTCGGCTGCCTCTTTTCTCCTGGCTTCGACGGGCTGGCGGCCGCGGAGCTCCGGGGGTCGCTGCGGCGTCTGGACTGGCCCGGGCGAGCTCCGCCGGCCGCCCCGGGATTTAAATGTCCTTTCCTCCGCGCCTCTCCGTCTCGGGGCCGCGCGGACGGTGGGCGGCGGGCTGGACCCATCTCCTGAGGGACCTCTCCCCGCGAGGACGCCCCCTAATTAAAGGGCGCGAGCCGGGCCGGGAGCGGCTGGCTCTTCCCCGTTCCGGGGGGCCGCGGCGTGCCCGGGGCTCCTGCCGCCGGAGTTCGGTTTGCGCCCGGGGGACCGGGGGTCGTGCTCTGTGCGATCCGCGGGGAGCGGTGACGGGCTTGGCGCTCTCGGCCGGCGGCTGCAGGAGCGTGAGGCGGAGGGGATCCGCGGCCGCTCCCACGTCCCTTCCTGCGCGACCGCCTGGCAGCCGGGCAAGACCCCGCACTTTGTTCTCATTTTCAGGTTTATTTGTGCCCCTTGCAGTTTTCTGTCACCCTCCGAAAAGGGCATACCAAACAAAAGAGTCTCTTTATTTCTTTTCGGGGCTTGTAAAGTAGAAGATATTTGACAAAGGCGAGAGTAGGACTTGTGGTTTAAAGCTGCACAGCCCTTCTTTTTCTGACAGACCATGAGAGTTTTCTCAAATACCGAATTTTAAAAGCTTTCACTGTCCTCCCCCTCCCCCCACCCTCCAGTGTGTTTTTCTGGTCAGATATATTTTTCGGCTGTAGCGCTGGGGATGTTTGAGCTGCACGGAAAAGAACAATGCTATAGTGAAACTCCCCTTTCTCCGTATTTTTCTCCTGATTGCAAAACGACGTATTTTCTACCCCCCTTCTCATATTGCTGTCTATTTAAACTGTGGTGGTGAGCACTGTTCCTAATGAATGGGGAGAGGTTTGGAAGCATCACTGCCTCTGATTTTTAATTTAATCTTCTCTTTCTGTAGTCAGTTTCTTTTATCCTTCTCTTTGGGAGTCGGGTGGGGGGCTGGGTGGGGACCCAAGAGAGACTTAAAGATTTGTTTTAATCCTATCTGGTTACTTTGAATTCTGATGCAATCTGCAAACGTGATTTTCTGCATGGTCATTTATTTGTAAAGGCAGCCCCCAGTATTGCCTTTTCTAGGTTAGATACCCCTTTCCTTATGTCTAGAGGGGGGTTTAACTTCTGAGGCCATCCATCCTTTAAAAAAAATCTAATTAACAACCTTTCAAGTTATTACTCCCCCCCCCTTGTTTCCTGCCTGGTTGAAATGGATTGAAGCACATCCATGGTTTCTCAGTATAACTAGTTTGTGAGTTTTTATGGCTTGGCTGGCAATGCTGAGTTTTTTTTTTCCCCCTTCTGTGCTTGACTCTGCTTGCAAGCAATGAGGAATGACAGGAGAGCACATAGGGAGGGTTTCTTGGCTGATTGCATTTAAGCCAGGAATTCACTGTGAAAATAAAGCCAAGGGACGATAAATAAAAGATGCAATCTTCTCTAGGAGACAGACACACAGCGTGGGCTTTGCCTGCTTTCATTGGTGAAGAGGCCGGGGTGAGTTGTAAAAGAAAATAGTAACTTACTGAATAGTCCCGGGAGGAGAAGGAGGCCACTGAATGGAGCTGGCAGTGGTTGATGTGAAGTAGGTGCTTCTTATATTGTTTGAAGAGTTGACCACCCCTTTGGAAACACTTAACATACGTGCTAAAAAAGTGCTGTACAAATTGTGGAAAATATTCTTTTTTCCCTTCTGAGTTCTGCCAATTTCCTTAACTTCCAAGTTGTATTACTTGTTGTGCCAGTCAGCTTAGAGATGGAAGGCTGTTAAATGCCTGGCAGCTGGCAATGTGAGATAGAAAACTTATGACCAAGATTTTTTTTTCCTAAAGAAGAACAGAGAGAGTGGCTAGATTAACCATCTAATTTAGCTCTAAGTGGTGGTTTGAATTGGAACTAACATGAAGCTTATTTTATAATTTTGTGATTTGAAGTAGAACCCTTTTGCTTCATAACCTGAAATGGAAAAGAACAAAATACTGTGTTGATAGCATCATAAGCAATTTTCTGGTATTGCAAAATTAGAAGTTTGTTTGTACAGGAAGTATTCTTTGACTTTTGTAGAGATGACCAAATTATAGATACAATACAGACAATCTAGTTGTTGGACTTTATTTTACACTTACAATGTTGAAGATTATTTAAGGTTATTTTACACTTAAAGTGTCGAAGATTATTTAAGGATTGAGGGACAGAGAATTGAGATTCCCCGGAAATTAAACATACTTGCTTAGTTATTTTTCAACTCCTAGATTTTAAGAAGAAGAAATTTAAAGGAAAAAAAAAATAAACCTTTGATGTAGCAGCTGTAAGCAATATTTAATTGGTACAGAGCTGTTCATCAGTTGATTATGGGAAGTTTTGGAGGAAGTGTTGTTGGCTTATTATTGTTAACTAATGATATATTGGGTGGGAGCTATTGCTGAAGGTGCTTGTATGTAAATATTATTGACAACATTCCAGTAATGATTTAGAAGTCACATAAATTTTCCCAAAAATTTTGCCTGGGAGAGAGCATCCCTAATGGGACCTGAAATTTGAATTGTTAAGGAAGAGACAGATATAAGTTACCTGATTTAAAAAAATCTAATAAAAAAATCTAATAAAAGTTTCTGTAGGATTGAAAACATGATGAACCAAGTTAAGCAACTAACTGGGGCAAATACTTGCCACATGTTTGACCAAAGGCTGGCAGATAATTCCTAAAAATCAGGGAAAAATAAGAGATGAATAGAAAAATGGTAGAAAGAAAAATGGACAACACATTTCAGAAAGAAATGCAAAGTATTAATAAATGTATTTATCTTCACTAAGAGAGACACAAAAATGACATGCCATTTTCATCTACAACATTGGCACACGGGTAGACATTACCCAGAATTGATTGAGGAGGTGGGAGAATGGGATGCTGCCTCCCCTGATGTTTGGCACAATCTTTTTGTGTCATTTCTAGGAATTTATTCCATAGATATATTGATATTAGTGCACAGTGATGTTCATTACGGTGAGCGATGCTCATTGCAGTATGGTTTGCAATACTGAAAAGCTGGAATCAAGCTAAATTTCTATCAGAAGGGAAGTGGCTAAGTAGTACTCAATGGAATACTATGCAACCATGAAAAAACAAAGTAGATTTTTATATACTGACAAGAAGAGGTGACCAGCATATTTCATTTAAAAACAAGTTAACTCTATACTACAAAGCTACAGTAATCAAGAGAGTATGGTACTGGCACAAAACCAGACATATAGATCAATGGAACAGGATAGAAAGCCCAGAGATAAACCCACGCACATATGGTCACCTTATTTTTTATAAAGGAGGCAAGAATATGCAATGGAGAAAAGACAGCCTCTTCAGTAAGTGGTGCTTGGAAAACTGGACAGTTACATGTAAAAGAATGATTTTAGAACACTCTCTAACACCATACACAAAAATAAACTCAAAATGGATTAAAGACCTAAATGTAAGGCCAGACACTATCAAACTCTTAGAGGAATACATAGGCAGAACATTCTATGACGTAAATCACAGCAAGATCCTTTTAGACCCACCTCCTAGAGAAATGGAAATAAAAACAAAAATAAACAAATGGGACCTAATGAAACTTAAAGGCTTTTGCACAGCAAAGGAAACCATAAACAAGACGAAAAGACAACCTTCAGAATGGGAGAAAATAT